>NC_092413.1:3401851-3690244 GCF_040894005.1 Engystomops pustulosus
ATCATGTAATATCTGCAGGATATAAGAGGAGGATATCAGTCACATATCATGTAATATCTGCAGGATATAAGAGGAGGATATCAGTCACATATCATGTAATATCTGCAGGAGATAAGAGGAGGATATCAGTCACATATCATGTAATATCTGCAGGATATAAGAGGAGGATATCAGTCACATATCATGTAATATCTGCAGGATATAAGAGGAGGATATCAGTCACATATCATGTAATATCTGCAGGATATAAGAGGAGGATATCAGTCACATATCATGTAATATCTGCAGGATATAAGAGGAGGATATCAGTCACATATCATGTAATATCTGCAGGATATAAGAGGAGGATATCAGTCACATATCACGTAATATCTGCAGGATATAAGAGGAGGATATCAGTCACATATCACGTAATATCTGCAGGATATAAGAGGAGGATATCAGTCACATATCATGTAATATCTGCAGGATATAAGAGGGGGATATCAGTCACATATCATGTAATATCTGCAGGATATAAGAGGAGGATATCAGTCACATATCATGTAATATCTGCAGGATATAAGAGGAGGATATCAGTCACATATCATGTAATATCTGCAGGATATAAGAGGAGGATATCAGTCACATATCATGTAATATCTGCAGGATATAAGAGGGGGATATCAGTCACATATCATGTAATATCTGCAGGATATAAGAGGCGGATATCAGTCACATATCATGTAATATCTGCAGGATATAAGAGGAGGATATCAGTCACATATCATGTAATATCTGCAGGATATAAGAGGAGGATATCAGTCACATATCATGTAATATCTGCAGGATATAAGAGGCGGATATCAGTCACATATCATGTAATATCTGCAGGATATAAGAGGAGGATATCAGTCACATATCATGTAATATCTGCAGGATATAAGAGGCGGATATCAGTCACATATCATGTAATATCTGCAGGATATAAGAGGAGGATATCAGTCACATATCATGTAATATCTGCAGGATATAAGAGGAGGATATCGGTCACATATCATGTAATATCTGCAGGATATAAGAGGAGGATATCAGTCACATATCATGTAATATCTGCAGGAAATAAGAGGAGGATATCAGTCACATATCATGTAATATCTGCAGGAAATAAGAGGAGGATATCAGTCACATATCATGTAATATCTGCGGGATATAAGAGGGGGATATCAGTCACATATCATGTAATATCTGCAGGATATAAGAGGAGGATATCAGTCACATATCATGTAATATCTGCAGGATATAAGAGGAGGATATCAGTCACATATCATGTAATATCTGCGGGATATAAGAGGGGGATATCAGTCACATATGTAACTCATCTCCCTCTTACTCTACAATGGCCTCTGCACAGGTCTCTACACTCTCTTATAGCAGTCTATAGGTGATGTCACAGCTCCCCTCCTCCTCCCATCATAGGTCACAGGGCATGCCCCTACAATCTCCCATAGAAGTGTTGGTTGTGTGACACAGTAGTGTAAGTGCTTGTACCTCCTCCTGAGCACTTACCTGACAGTGTAAATAATGGTCCCTATAATCACTGCCCCTCGTGCCCATACATGACCCTGACCCCTGCACATGTCCCTGCACTGTGGAGGGCTCCGGGAATCTCTCTTGTTCTCTGGCGCAGGCTGCAGGATATTTTTAGGTGCATTGTTATCCTTCCTGTTTTGTTTTATGTAAAGAGTCATAAAATAATGAGAAATTGTGTGATATTCAGAGCTATTATAATGTCACTGGTGGGATGTGACACACGAGGAGAATTATTTATCCCTGGGGAGACTGAGCCTCTCACCTTTAGGTTCCACCCATTATGCCACAGTGCCCCCCCCCCCCATTACTCAGCAGTTCCCCTAAGGCAGCGGTGCCCCCCCATTACTCAGCAGTGCCCCCCCATTACTCAGCAGTGCCCCCCCATTTCTCAGCAGTGCGCCCCCCCCATTACTCAGCAGTGCCCCCTGACAGCAGCCCCCATATCACGCAGCAGTGACCCCCAGGCAGCAGTGCATCACAAGCAGCAGCACCCCCTTACTCAGCAGAGCCCCCCCAAGGAGTAGCCCCCATATCACGCAGGAGTGACCCTCTCCGTTACTCAGCAGTGCCCCCAAGGCAGCAGTGTCCCACCCCCATTACTCAGCAGTACCCCCCAGGCAGCAGCCCCCAAATCACGTAGCAGTGACCCCCAGGCAGCAGAACTACCCCATCACACAGCAGTGCCCCCCAAGGCAGCAGCCCCCATATAATGCAGCAGTGCCCCCCATCACTCAGCAGTGCTCATATCACTCAGCAGTGTCCCCCAGGCAGCAGTGTCATATCACTCAGCAGTGCCCCCAGGCAGCAGTGTCATATCACTCAGCAGTACCCCCCAGGCAACAGTGCTCATATCACTCAGCAGTGGCCCCCAGGCAGCAGTGTCATATCACTCAGCAGTGTCCCCCAGGTAGCAGTGCTCATATCACTCAGCAGTGTCCCCCAGGCAGCAGTTCTCATATCACTCAGCAGTGGCCCCCAGGCAGCAGTGTCATATCACTCAGCAGTGCCCCCCAGGCAGCAGTGCTCATATCACTCAGCAGTGCCCCCCAGACAGCAGTGTCATATCACTTAGCTGTGCCCCCCAGGCAGCAGTGTCATATCACTCAGCAGTGTCCCCCAGGCAGCAGTTCTCATATCACTCAGCAGTACCCCCCAGGCAACAGTGCTCATATCACTCAGCAGTGCCCCCCAGGCAGCAGTGTCATATCACTCAGCAGTGTCCCCCAGGCAGCAGTGTCATATCACTCAGCAGTGGCCCCCAGGCAGCAGTGTCATATCACTCAGCAGTGCCCCCCAGGCAGCAGTTCTCATATCACTCAGCAGTGTCCCCAGGCATCAGTTCTCATATCACTCAGCAGTGCCCCCCAGGCAGCAGTGTCATATCACTCAGCAGTGCCCCCCAGGCAGCAGTGTCATATCACTCATCAGTGCCCCCCAGGCAGCAGTGTCATATCACTCAGCAGTGCCCCCCAGGCAGCAGTGTCATATCACTCAGCAGTGCCCCCCAGACAGCAGTGTCATATCACTCAGCAGTACCCCCCAGGCAACAGTGCTCATATCACTCAGCAGTGCCCCCAGGCAGCAGTGTCATATCACTCAGCAGTGCCCCGAGGCAGCAGTGTCATATCACTCAGCAGTACCCCCCAGGCAGCAGTGTCATATCACTCAGCAGTACCCCCCAGGCAACAGTGCTCATATCACTCAGCAGTGGCCCCAGGCAGCAGTTCTCATTTCACTCAGCAGTGCCCCCAAGGCAGCAGTTCTCATATCACACAGCAGTGCCCCCCAGGTAGCAGTGTCATATCACTCAGCAGTACCCCCAGGCAGCAGTTCTCATATCACTCAGCAGTGCCCCCCAGGCAGCAGTTCTCATATCACTCAGCAGTGCCCCCCAGGCAGCAGTGTCATATCACACAGCAGTGCCCCCCAGGCAGCAGTTCTCATATCACTCAGCAGTGCCCCCCAGGCAGCAGTTCTCATATCACTCAGCAGTGCCCCCCAGGCAGCAGTTCTCATTTCACTCAGCAGTGCCCCCCAGGCAGCAGTTCTCATATCACTCAGCAGTGTCCCCAGGCAGCAGTTCTCATATCACTCAGCAGTGCCCCCCAGGCAGCAGTTCTCATATCACTCAGCAGTGCCCACCAGGCAGCAGTGCTCACATCACTCAGTAGTGCCCCCCAGGCAGCAGTGTCATATCACTCAGCAGTGCCCCCCAGGCAGCAGTTCTCATATCACTCAGTAGTGCCCCCCAGGCAGCAGTTCTCATATCACTCAGCAGTGCTCACATCACTCAGCAGTGCCCCCCAGGCAGCAGTGTCATATCACTCAACAGTGCCCCCCAGGCAGCAGTGTCATATCACTCAGCAGTGCCCCCCAGGCAGCAGTGTCATATCACTCAGCAGTGCCCCCCAGGCAGCAGTTCTCATATCACTCAGCAGTGCCCCCCAGGCAGCAGTTCTCATATCACTCAGCAGTGCCCCCCAGGCAGCAGTTCTCATATCACTCAGCAGTGCCCCCCAGGCAGCAGTGTCATATCACTCAGCAGTGCCCCCCAGGCAGCAGTGCTCATATCACTCAGCAGTGCCCCCCAGGCAGCAGTTCTCATATCACTCAGCAGTGCCCCCCAGGCAGCAGTTCTCATATCACTCAGCAGTGCCCCCCAGGCAGCAGTTCTCATATCACTCAGCAGTGCCCCCCAGGCAGCAGTGTCATATCACTCAGCAGTGCCCCCCAGGCAGCAGTGCTCATATCACTCAGCAGTGCCCCCCAGGCAGCAGTTCTCATATCACTCAGCAGTGCCCCCCAGGCAGCAGTTCTCATATCACTCAGCAGTGCCCCCCAGGCAGCAGTTCTCATATCACTCAGCAGTGCCCCCCAGGCAGCAGTGCTCACATCACTCAGCAGTGCCCCCCTGGCAGCAGTGTCATATCACTCAGCAGTGCCCCCCAGGCAGCAGTGTCATATCTCTCAGCAGTGCCCCCCAGGCAGCAGTGTCATATCACTCAGCAGTGCCCCCAAGGCAGCAGTGCCCCCATCACTCAGCAGTGCCCCCCAGGCAGCAGTGCTCATATCACTCAGCAGTGCCCCCCAGGCAGCAGTTCTCATATCACTCAGCAGTGCCCCCCAGGCAGCAGTGTCATATCACTCAGCAGTGCCCCCCAGGCAGCAGTTCTCATTTCACTCAGCAGTGCCCCCCAGGCAGCAGTGTCATATCACTCAGCAGTGCCCCCCAGGCAACAGTGCTCATATCACTCAGCAGTGCCCCCCAGGCAGCAGTGTCATATCACACAGCAGTGCCCCCCAGGCAGCAGTTCTCATATCACTCAGCAGTGCCCCCCAGGCAGCAGTGTCATATCACTCAGCAGTGCCCCCCAGGCAGCAGTGTCATATCACTCAGCAGTGCCCCCCAGACAGTTGTGTCATATCACTCAGCAGTGCCCCCCAGGCAGCAGTGTCATATCACTCAGCAGTGCCCCCCCCCCTCAGGCAGCAGTTCTCATATCACTCAGCAGTGCCCCCCAGGCAGCAGTTCTCATATCACTCAGCAGTGCCCCCCAGGCAGCAGTGTCATATCACTCAGCAGTGCCCCCCAGGCAGCAGTTCTCATATCACACAGCATTGCCCCCCAGGCAGCAGTTCTCATATCACTCAGCAGTGCCCCCCAGGCAGCAGTGTCATATCACTCAGAGTGCCCCCCAGGCAGCAGTTCTCATATCACTCAGCAGTGCCCCCCAGGCAGCAGTTCTCATATCACTCAGCAGTGCCCCCCAGGCAGCAGTGCTCACATCACTCAGCAGTGCCCCCCTGGCAGCAGTGTCATATCACTCAGCAGTGCCCCCAAGGCAGCAGTGTCATATCTCTCAGCAGTGCCCCCCAGGCAGCAGTGTCATATCACTCAGCAGTGCCCCCAAGGCAGCAGTGCCCCCATCACTCAGCAGTGCCCCCCAGGCAGCAGTGCTCATATCACTCAGCAGTGCCCCCCAGGCAGCAGTTCTCATATCACTCAGCAGTGCCCCCCAGGCAGCAGTGTCATATCACTCAGCAGTGCCCCCCAGGCAGCAGTTCTCATTTCACTCAGCAGTGCCCCCCAGGCAGCAGTGTCATATCACTCAGCAGTGCCCCCCAGGCAACAGTGCTCATATCACTCAGCAGTGCCCCCCAGGCAGCAGTGTCATATCACACAGCAGTGCCCCCCAGGCAGCAGTTCTCATATCACTCAGCAGTGCCCCCCAGGCAGCAGTGTCATATCACTCAGCAGTGCCCCCCAGGCAGCAGTGTCATATCACTCAGCAGTGCCCCCCAGACAGTTGTGTCATATCACTCAGCAGTGCCCCCCAGGCAGCAGTGTCATATCACTCAGCAGTGCCCCCCCCCCTCAGGCAGCAGTTCTCATATCACTCAGCAGTGCCCCCAGGCAGCAGTTCTCATATCACTCAGCAGTGCCCCCCAGGCAGCAGTGTCATATCACTCAGCAGTGCCCCCCAGGCAGCAGTTCTCATATCACACAGCATTGCCCCCCAGGCAGCAGTTCTCATATCACTCAGCAGTGCCCCCCAGGCAGCAGTGTCATATCACTCAGAGTACCCCCCAGGCAGCAGTTCTCATTTCACTCAGCAGTGTCCCCCAGACAGCAGTTCTCATATCACTCAGCAGTGCCCCCCAGGCAGCAGTTCTCATATCACTCAGCAGTGTCCCCCAGGCAGCAGTGTCATATCACTCAGCAGTGCCCCCCAGGCAGCAGTGTCATATCACTCAGCAGTGCCCCCCAGGCAGCAGTGTCATATCACTCAGCAGTGCCCCCCAGGCAGCAGTTCTCATATCACTCAGCAGTGCCCCTCAGGAAGCAGTGTCATATCACACAGCAGTGCCCCCCAGACAGCAGTTCTCATATCACTCAGCAGTGCCCCTCAGGCAGCAGTTCTCATATAACTCAGCAGTGCCCCCCAGGCAGCAGTGTCATATCACTCAGCAGTGACCCCCAGGCAGCAGTTCTCATATCACTCAGCAGTGCCCCCCAGGCAGCAGTGTCATATCACTCAGCAGTGCTGCCCAGGCAGCAGTTCTCATTTCACTCAGCAGTGCCCCCCAGGCAGCAGTTCTCATATCACTCAGCAGTGCCCCCCAGGCAGCAGTGTCATATCACTCAGCAGTGCCCCCCAGGCAGCAGTGTCATATCACTCAGCAGTGCCCCCCAGGCAGCAGTGTCATATCACACAGCAGTGCCCCCCAGGCAGCAGTTCTCATATCACTCAGCAGTGCCCCCCAGGCAGCAGTTCTCATATCACTCAGCAGTACCCCCAGGCAGCAGTTCTCATTTCACTCAGCAGTGCCCCCAAGGCAGCAGTTCTCATATCACTCAGCAGTGCCCCCCAGGCAGCAGTTCTCATATCACTCAGCAGTGCCCCCCAGGCAGCAGTGCTCATATCACTCAGCAGTGCCCCCAGGCAGCAGTGTCATATCACTCAGCAGTGCCCCCAGGCAGCAGTGTCATATCACTCAGCAGTGCCCCCCAGGCAGCAGTTCTCATATCACTCAGCAGTGCCCCTCAGGAAGCAGTGTCATATCACTCAGCAGTGACCCCCAGGCAGCAGTGTCATATCACTCAGCAGTGCCCCCCAGGCAGCAGTGTCATATCACTCAGCAGTGCCCCCCAGGCAACAGTGCTCATATCACTCAGCAGTGCCCCCCAGGCAGCAGTGTCATATCACACAGCAGTGCCCCCCAGGCAGCAGTTCTCATATCACTCAGCAGTGCCCCCCAGGCAGCAGTTCTCATATCACTCAGCAGTGCCCCCCAGGCAGCAGTTCTCATATCACTCAGCAGTGCCCCCCAGGCAGCAGTGTCATATCACTCAGCAGTGCCCCCCAGGCAGCAGTTCTCATTTCACTCAGCAGTGCCCCCCAGGCAGCAGTGTCATATCACTCAGCAGTGCCCCCCAGGCAACAGTGCTCATATCACTCAGCAGTGCCCCCCAGGCAGCAGTGTCATATCACACAGCAGTGCCCCCCAGGCAGCAGTTCTCATATCACTCAGCAGTGCCCCCCAGGCAGCAGTTCTCAAATCACTCAGCAGTGCCCCCCAGGCAGCAGTGTCATATCACTCAGCAGTGACCCCAGGCAGCAGTTTCATATCACTCAGCAGTGCCCCCCAGGCAGCAGTGCTCATATCACTCAGCTGTGCCCCCCAGGCAGCAGTTCTCATATCACACAGCAGTGCCCCCCAGGCAGCAGTGTCATATCACTCAGCAGTGGCCCCCAGGCAACAGTGCTCATATCACTCAGCAGTGCCCCCCAGGCAGCAGTGTCATATCACACAGCAGTGCCCCCCAGGCAGCAGTTCTCATATCACTCAGCAGTGCCCCCCAGGCAGCAGTTCTCAAATCACTCAGCAGTGCCCCCCAGGCAGCAGTGTCATATCACTCAGCAGTGACCCCAGGCAGCAGTTTCATATCACTCAGCAGTGCCCCCCAGGCAGCAGTGCTCATATCACTCAGCTGTGCCCCCCAGGCAGCAGTTCTCATATCACTCAGCAGTGCCCCCCAGGCAGCAGTGTCATATCACTCAGCAGTGCCCCCCAGGCAGCAGTGTCATATCACTCAGCAGTGCCCCCCAGACAGTTGTGTCATATCACTCAGCAGTGCCCCCCAGGCAGCAGTGTCATATCACTCAGCAGTGCCCCCCCCCCAGGCAGCAGTGTCATATCACTCAGCAGTGCCCCCCAGGCAGCAGTGTCATATCACTCAGCAGTGCCCCCCAGGCAGCAGTTCTCATATCACTCAGCAGTGCCCCCCAGGCAGCAGTGTCATATCACTCAGCAGTGCCCCCCAGGCAGCAGTGTCATATCACTCAGCAGTGCCCCCCAGGCAGCAGTTCTCATATCACTCAGCAGTGGCCCCCAGGCAGCAGTTCTCATATCACTCAGCAGTGGCCCCCAGGCAGCAGTTCTCATATCACTCAGCAGTGCCCCCCAGGCAGAAGTGTCATATCACTCAGCAGTGCCCCCCAGGCAGCAGTGTCATATCACTCAGCAATGCCCCCCAGGCAGCAGTGTCATATCACTCAGCAGTGCCCCCCAGGCAACAGTGCTCATATCACTCAGCAGTGCCCCCCAGGCATCAGTGTCATATCACTCAGCAGTGCCCCCCAGGCAGCAGTGTCATATCACTCAGCAGTGCCCCCCAGTCAACAGTGCTCATATCACTCAGCAGTGCCCCCCAGGCAGCAGTTCTCATATCACACAGCAGTGCCCCCCAGGCAGCAGTGTCATATCACTCATCAGTGCCCCCCACGCAGCAGTGTCATATCACTCAGCAGTGCCCCCCAGGCAGCAGTGTCATATCACTCAGCAGTGCCCCCCAGGCAGCAGTTCTCATATCACTCAGCAGTGCCCCCCAGGCAACAGTGCTCATATCACTCAGCAGTGCCCCCCAGGCAGCAGTGTCATATCACTCAGCAGTGCCCCCCAGGCAGCAGTTCTCATATCACACAGCAGTGCCCCCCAGGCAGCAGTGCTCATATCACTCAGCAGTGGCCCCCAGGCAGCAGTGTCATATCACTCATCAGTGCCCCCCACGCAGCAGTGTCATATCACTCAGCAGTGTCCCCCAGGCAGCAGTGTCATATCACTCAGCAGTGCCCCCCAGGCAGCAGTTCTCATATCACTCAGCAGTGCCCCCCAGGCAGCAGTTCTCATATCACTCAGCAGTGCCCCCCAGGCAGCAGTGTCATATCACTCAGCAGTGCCCCCAGGCAGCAGTGTCATATCACTCATCAGTGCCCCCCACGCAGCAGTGTCATATCACTCAGCAGTGTCCCCCAGGCAGCAGTGTCATATCACTCAGCAGTGCCCCCCAGGCAGCAGTGTCATATCACTCAGCAGTGCCCCCAAGGCAACAGTGCTCATATCACTCAGCAGTGCCCCCCAGGCAGCAGTTCTCATATCACACAGCAGTGCCCCCCAGGCAGCAGTGCTCATATCACTCAGCAGTGCCCCCCAGGCAGCAGTGTCATATCACTCATCAGTGCCCCCCACGCAGCAGTGTCATATCACTCAGCAGTGCCCCCCAGGCAGCAGTGTCATATCACTCAGCAGTGCCCCCCAGGCAGCAGTGTCATATCACTCAGCAGTGCCCCCCAGGCAGCAGTTCTCATATCACTCAGCAGTGCCCCCCAGGCAGCAGTTCTCATATCACTCAGCAGTGCCCCCCAGGCAGCAGTGTCATATCACTCCGCAGTGCCCCCCAGGCAGCAGTGTCATATCACTCAGCAGTGCCCCCCAGGGAGCAGTTCTCATATCACTCAGCAGTGGCCCCCAGGCAGCAGTTCTCATATCACTCAGCTGTGTCCCCCAGGCAGCAGTGTCATATCACTCAGCAGTACCCCCCAGGCAGCAGTTCTCATATCACACAGCAGTGCCCCCCAGGCAGCAGTGTCATATCACTCAGCAGTGCCCCCCAGGCAGCAGTTCTCATATCACTTAGCTGTGCCGCCCAGGCAGCAGTGTCATATCACTCAGCAGTGTCCCCCAGGCAGCAGTTCTCATATCACACAGCAGTGCCCCCCAGGCAGCAGTGTCATATCACTCAGCAGTGCCCCCCAGACAGCAGTGTCATATCACTCAGCAGTGCCCCTCAGGCAGCAGTGTCATATCACTCAGCAGTGCCCCTCAGGCAGCAGTTCTCATATAACTCAGCAGTGCCCCCCAGGCAGCAGTGTCATATCACTCAGCAGTGCCCCCCGGGCAGCAGTGTCATATCACTCAGCAGTGCCCCCCAGGCAGCAGTGTCATATCACTCAGAAGTGCCCTCCAGGCAGCAGTGTCATATCACTCAGCAGTGCCCCCCAGGCATCAGTGTCATATCACTCAGCAGTGCCCCCCAGGCAGCAGTGTCATATCACTCAGCAGTGCCCCCCAGGCAGCAGTGTCATATCACTCAGCAGTGCCCCCCAGGCAACAGTGCTCATATCACTCAGCAGTGCCCCCCAGGCAGCAGTGTCATATCACTCAGCAGTGCCCCCCAGGCAGCAGTGTCATATCACTCAGCAGTGCCCCCCAGGCAACAGTGCTCATATCACTCAGCAGTGCCCCCCAGGCAGCAGTTCTCATATCACACAGCAGTGCCCCCCAGGCAGCAGTGCTCATATCACTCAGCAGTGCCCCCCAGGCAGCAGTGTCATATCACTCATCAGTGCCCCCCACGCAGCAGTGTCATATCACTCAGCAGTGTCCCCCAGGCAGCAGTGTCATATCACTCAGCAGTGCCCCCCAGGCAGCAGTTCTCATATCACTCAGCAGTGCCCCCCAGGCAGCAGTTCTCATATCACTCAGCAGTGCCCCCCAGGCAGCAGTGTCATATCACTCAGCAGTGCCCCCCAGGCAGCAGTGTCATATCTCTCAGCAGTGCCCCCCAGGCAGCAGTTCTCATATCACTCAGCAGCGCCCCCCAGGCAACAGTGCTCATATCACTCAGCAGTGCCCCCCAGGCAGCAGTTCTCATATCACACAGCAGTGCCCCCCAGGCAGCAGTGCTCATATCACTCAGCAGTGGCCCCCAGGCAGCAGTGTCATATCACTCATCAGTGCCCCCCACGCAGCAGTGTCATATCACTCAGCAGTGTCCCCCAGGCAGCAGTGTCATATCACTCAGCAGTGCCCCCCAGGCAGCAGTTCTCATATCACTCAGCAGTGCCCCCCAGGCAGCAGTTCTCATATCACTCAGCAGTGCCCCCCAGGCAGCAGTTCTCATATCACTCAGCAGTGCCCCCCAGGCAGCAGTGTCATATCACTCAGCAGTGCCCCCCAGGCAGCAGTGTCATATCACTCATCAGTGCCCCCCACGCAGCAGTGTCATATCACTCAGCAGTGTCCCCCAGGCAGCAGTGTCATATCACTCAGCAGTGCCCCCCAGGCAGCAGTGTCATATCACTCAGCAGTGCCCCCCAGGCAACAGTGCTCATATCACTCAGCAGTGCCCCCCAGGCAGCAGTTCTCATATCACACAGCAGTGCCCCCCAGGCAGCAGTGCTCATATCACTCAGCAGTGCCCCCCAGGCAGCAGTGTCATATCACTCATCAGTGCCCCCCAGGCAGCAGTGTCATATCACTCAGCAGTGCCCCCCAGGCAGCAGTGTCATATCACTCATCAGTGCCCCCCACGCAGCAGTGTCATATCACTCAGCAGTGTCCCCCAGGCAGCAGTGTCATATCACTCAGCAGTGCCCCCCAGGCAGCAGTGTCATATCACTCAGCAGTGCCCCCCAGGCAACAGTGCTCATATCACTCAGCAGTGCCCCCCAGGCAGCAGTTCTCATATCACACAGCAGTGCCCCCCAGGCAGCAGTGCTCATATCACTCAGCAGTGCCCCCCAGGCAGCAGTGTCATATCACTCAGCAGTGTCCCCCAGGCAGCAGTGTCATATCACTCAGCAGTGCCCCCCAGGCAGCAGTTCTCATATCACTCAGCAGTGTCCCCCAGGCAGCAGTTCTCATATCACTCAGCAGTGCCCCCCAGGCAGCAGTGTCATATCACTCAGCAGTGCCCCCCAGGCAGCAGTGTCATATCACTCAGCAGTGCCCCCCAGGCAGCAGTTCTCATATCACTCAGCAGTGGCCCCCAGGCAGCAGTTCTCATATCACTCAGCAGTGGCCCCCAGGCAGCAGTTCTCATATCACTCAGCAGTGCCCCCCAGGCAGCAGTGTCATATCACTCAGAAGTGCCCTCCAGGCAGCAGTTCTCATATCACACAGCAGTGCCCCCCAGGCAGCAGTGTCATATCACTCAGCAGTGCCCTCCAGGCAGCAGTTCTCATATCACACAGCAGTGCCCCCCAGGCAGCAGTGTCATATCACTCAGCAGTGCCCCCCAGGCAGCAGTTCTCATATCACTTAGCTGTGCCCCCCAGGCAGCAGTGTCATATCACTCAGCAGTGTCCCCCAGGCAGCAGTTCTCATATCACACAGCAATGCCCCCCAGGCAGCAGTGTCATATCACTCAGCAGTGCCCCCCAGGCAGCAGTGTCATATCACTCAGCAGTGCCCCTCAGGCAGCAGTGTCATATCACTCAGCAGTGCCCCTCAGGCAGCAGTTCTCATATAACTCAGCAGTGCCCCCCAGGCAGCAGTGTCATATCACTCAGCAGTGCCCCCCAGGCAGCAGTGTCATATCACTCAGCAGTGCCCCCCGGGCAGCAGTGTCATATCACTCAGCAGTGCCCTCCAGGCAGCAGTGTCATATCACTCAGCAGTGCCCCCCAGGCATCAGTGTCATATCACTCAGCAGTGCCCCCCAGGCAGCAGTGTCATATCACTCAGCAGTGCCCCCCAGGCAGCAGTGTCATATCACTCAGCAGTGCCCCCCAGGCAACAGTGCTCATATCACTCAGCAGTGCCCCCCAGGCAGCAGTGTCATATCACTCAGCAGTGCCCCCCAGGCAGCAGTGTCATATCACTCAGCAGTGCCCCCCAGGCAGCAGTGTCATATCACTCAGCAGTGCCCCCCAGGCAACAGTGCTCATATCACTCAGCAGTGCCCCCCAGGCAGCAGTTCTCATATCACACAGCAGTGCCCCCCAGGCAGCAGTGTCATATCACTCAGCAGTGTCCCCCAGGCAGCAGTGTCATATCACTCAGCAGTGGCCCCCAGGCAGCAGTTCCCATATCACTCAGCAGTGACCCCCAGGCAGCAGTGTCATATCACTCATCAGTGCCCCCCAGGCAGCAGTGCTCATATCACTCAGCAGTGCCCCCCAGGCAGCAGTTCTCATATCACTCAGCAGTGCCCCCCAGGCAGCAGTGTCATATCACTCAGCAGTGCCCCCCAGAAAGCAGTTCTCATATCACTCAGCAGTACCCCCAGAAAGCAGTTCTCATATCACTCAGCAGTGCCCCCCAGGCAGCAGTGTCATATCACTCAGCAGTGCCCCCCAGGCAGCAGTTCTCATATCACTCAGCAGTGCCCCCCAGGCAGCAGTTCTCATATCACTCAGCAGTGCCCCCCAGGCAGCAGTGTCATATCACTCAGCAGTGCCCCCCAGGCAGCAGAACTCCCCCATCACACAGCAGTGCCCCCAGGCAGCAGTGCTCATATCACTCAGCAGTGCCCCCCAGGCAGCAGTTCTCATATCACTCAGCAGTGCCCCCCAGGCAGCAGTGCTCATATAACTCAGCAGTGCCCCCCAGGCAGCAGTGCTCATATCACTCAGCAGTGCCCCCCAGGCAGCAGTGTCATATCACTCATCAGTGCCCCCCAGGCAGCAGTGTCATATCACTCAGCAGTGCCCCCCAGGCAGCAGTGTCATATCACTCATCAGTGCCCCCCACGCAGCAGTGTCATATCACTCAGCAGTGTCCCCCAGGCAGCAGTGTCATATCACTCAGCAGTGCCCCCCAGGCAGCAGTGTCATATCACTCAGCAGTGCCCCCCAGGCAACAGTGCTCATATCACTCAGCAGTGCCCCCCAGGCAGCAGTTCTCATATCACACAGCAGTGCCCCCCAGGCAGCAGTGCTCATATCACTCAGCAGTGCCCCCCAGGCAGCAGTGTCATATCACTCAGCAGTGTCCCCCAGGCAGCAGTGTCATATCACTCAGCAGTGCCCCCCAGGCAGCAGTTCTCATATCACTCAGCAGTGTCCCCCAGGCAGCAGTTCTCATATCACTCAGCAGTGCCCCCCAGGCAGCAGTGTCATATCACTCAGCAGTGCCCCCCAGGCAGCAGTGTCATATCACTCAGCAGTGCCCCCCAGGCAGCAGTTCTCATATCACTCAGCAGTGGCCCCCAGGCAGCAGTTCTCATATCACTCAGCAGTGGCCCCCAGGCAGCAGTTCTCATATCACTCAGCAGTGCCCCCCAGGCAGCAGTGTCATATCACTCAGAAGTGCCCTCCAGGCAGCAGTTCTCATATCACACAGCAGTGCCCCCCAGGCAGCAGTGTCATATCACTCAGCAGTGCCCTCCAGGCAGCAGTTCTCATATCACACAGCAGTGCCCCCCAGGCAGCAGTGTCATATCACTCAGCAGTGCCCCCCAGGCAGCAGTTCTCATATCACTTAGCTGTGCCCCCCAGGCAGCAGTGTCATATCACTCAGCAGTGTCCCCCAGGCAGCAGTTCTCATATCACACAGCAATGCCCCCCAGGCAGCAGTGTCATATCACTCAGCAGTGCCCCCCAGGCAGCAGTGTCATATCACTCAGCAGTGCCCCTCAGGCAGCAGTGTCATATCACTCAGCAGTGCCCCTCAGGCAGCAGTTCTCATATAACTCAGCAGTGCCCCCCAGGCAGCAGTGTCATATCACTCAGCAGTGCCCCCCAGGCAGCAGTGTCATATCACTCAGCAGTGCCCCCCGGGCAGCAGTGTCATATCACTCAGCAGTGCCCTCCAGGCAGCAGTGTCATATCACTCAGCAGTGCCCCCCAGGCATCAGTGTCATATCACTCAGCAGTGCCCCCCAGGCAGCAGTGTCATATCACTCAGCAGTGCCCCCCAGGCAGCAGTGTCATATCACTCAGCAGTGCCCCCCAGGCAACAGTGCTCATATCACTCAGCAGTGCCCCCCAGGCAGCAGTGTCATATCACTCAGCAGTGCCCCCCAGGCAGCAGTGTCATATCACTCAGCAGTGCCCCCCAGGCAGCAGTGTCATATCACTCAGCAGTGCCCCCCAGGCAACAGTGCTCATATCACTCAGCAGTGCCCCCCAGGCAGCAGTTCTCATATCACACAGCAGTGCCCCCCAGGCAGCAGTGTCATATCACTCAGCAGTGTCCCCCAGGCAGCAGTGTCATATCACTCAGCAGTGGCCCCCAGGCAGCAGTTCCCATATCACTCAGCAGTGACCCCCAGGCAGCAGTGTCATATCACTCATCAGTGCCCCCCAGGCAGCAGTGCTCATATCACTCAGCAGTGCCCCCCAGGCAGCAGTTCTCATATCACTCAGCAGTGCCCCCCAGGCAGCAGTGTCATATCACTCAGCAGTGCCCCCCAGAAAGCAGTTCTCATATCACTCAGCAGTACCCCCAGAAAGCAGTTCTCATATCACTCAGCAGTGCCCCCCAGGCAGCAGTGTCATATCACTCAGCAGTGCCCCCCAGGCAGCAGTTCTCATATCACTCAGCAGTGCCCCCCAGGCAGCAGTTCTCATATCACTCAGCAGTGCCCCCCAGGCAGCAGTGTCATATCACTCAGCAGTGCCCCCCAGGCAGCAGAACTCCCCCATCACACAGCAGTGCCCCCAGGCAGCAGTGCTCATATCACTCAGCAGTGCCCCCCAGGCAGCAGTTCTCATATCACTCAGCAGTGCCCCCCAGGCAGCAGTGCTCATATAACTCAGCAGTGCCCCCCAGGCAGCAGTGTCATATCACTCAGCAGTTCCCCCCAGGCAGCAGTGTCATATCACTCAGCAGTGCCCCCCAGGCAGCAGTTCTCATATCACTCAGCAGTGCCCCCCAGGTAGCAGTGTCATATCACTCAGCAGTGTCCCCCAGGCAGCAGTGTCATATCACACAGCAGTGCCCCCCAGGCAGCAGTTCTCATATCACTCAGCAGTGCCCCCCAGGTAGCAGTGTCATATCACACAGCAGTGCCCCCCAGGTAGCAGTGTCATATCACTCAGCTGTGCTCCCCAGGCAGCAGTGTCATATCACTCAGCAGTGCCCCCCAGGCAGCAGTTCTCATATCACTCAGCAGTGCCCCCCAGGCAGCAGTGTCATATCACTCAGCAGTGCCCCCCAGGCAGCAGTGTCATATCACTCAGCAGTGCCCCCCAGGCAGCAGTTCTCATATCACTCAGCAGTGCCCCCCAGGCAGCAGTGTCATATCACTCAGCAGTGCCCCTCAGGCAGCAGTGTCACATCACTCAGCAGTGCCCCCCAGGCAGCAGTGTCATATCACTCAGCAGTGTCCCCCAGGCAGCAGTGTCATATCACTCAGCAGTGCCCCCCAGGCAGCAGTGTCATATCACTCAGCAGTGCCCCCCAGGCAACAGTGCTCATATCACTCAGCAGTGCCCCCCAGGCAGCAGTTCTCATATCACACAGCAGTGCCCCCCAGGCAGCAGTGTCATATCACTCATCAGTGCCCCCCACGCAGCAGTGTCATATCACTCAGCAGTGCCCCCCAGGCAGCAGTGTCATATCACTCAACAGTGCCCCCTAGGCAGCAGTGTCATATCACTCAGCAGTGCCCCCATCACTCAGCAGTGCCCCCATCACTCAGCAGAGCCCCCCCCCCGTCACAAAGCAGTGCCACAATCGCACAGCAGTGCTCCCCATCACGCAGCAGTGCCCCCATCATGTAACAGTGCCCCATCACGTAGCAGTGCCCCCATCACGTAGCAGTGGCTCACAGTAATAACACTCAGCAGGTCACCCTGTTGATTAAATACTCCGAGTCTTATCATACCTGAGGTGTTTGGCGCCAGGTGGAGAGAATGTCTGGAATTCTATAGAATAATAACAGCACGAGGTCATAGGGCGCAAACCAGAGGACACCCATATATACCAGCATAGAGAACAATAGGGACATAGCAATACCGCCACATAGTACCACCATGTAGTACCCTAACAATACCGCCACATAGTACCACCATATAGTACCCTAACAATACCGCCACATAGTACCACCATATAGTACCCTAACAATACTGCCACATAGTACCACCATATAGTACCCTAACAATACCGCCACATAGTACCACCATATAGTACCCTAACAATACCGCCACATAGTACCACCATGTAGTACCCTAACAATACCGCCACATAGTACCACCATATAGTACCACCATGTAGTACCCTAACAATACCGCCACATAGTACCACCATATAGTACCCTAACAATACTGCCACATAGTACCACCATATAGTACCACCATATAGTACCACCATGTAGTACCCTAACAATACCGCCACATAGTACCACCATGTAGTACCCTAACAATACCGCCACATAGTACCACCATATAGTACCCTAACAATACCGCCACATAGTACCACCATGTAGTACCCTAACAATACCGCCACATAGTACCACCATATAGTACCCTAACAATACCGCCACATAGTACCACCATGTAGTACCCTAACAATACTGCCACATAGTACCACCATATAGTACCCTAACAATACCGCCACATAGTACCACCATATAGTACCCTAACAATACCGCCACATAGTACCACCATATAGTACCCTAACAATACCGCCACATAGTACCACCATGTAGTACCCTAACAATACCGCCACATAGTACCATCATATAGTACCCTAACAATACCGCCACATAGTACCACCATATAGTACCCTAACAATACCGCCACATAGTACCACCATATAGTACCCTAACAATACTGCCACATAGTACCACCATATAGTACCCTAACAATACCGCCACATAGTACCACCATATAGTACCCTAACAATACCGCCACATAGTACCACCATATAGTGCCCTAACAATACTGCCACATAGTACCACCATATAGTACCCTAACAATACCGCCACATAGTACCACCATATAGTACCCTAACAATACTGCCACATAGTACCATCATATAGTACCCTAACAATACCGCCACATAGTACCACCATATAGTACCCTAACAATACTGCCACATAGTACCATCATATAGTACCCTAACAATACCGCCACATAGTACCACCATATAGTACCCTAACAATACCGCCACATAGTACCACCATATAGTACCCTAACAATACCGCCACATAGTACCATCATATAGTACCCTAACAATACCGCCACATAGTACCACCATATAGTACCCTAACAATACCGCCACATAGTACCACCATATAGTACCCTAACAATACCGCCACATAGTACCACCATATAGTACCCTAACAATACCGCCACATAGTACCACCATATAGTACCCTAACAATACCGCCACAGAGTACCACCATATAGTACCCTAACAATACTGCCACATAGTACCACCATATAGTACCCTAACAATACCGCCACATAGTACCACCATATAGTACCCTAACAATACCGCCACATAGTACCACCATATAGTGCCCTAACAATACTGCCACATAGTACCACCATATAGTACCCTAACAATACTGCCACATAGTACCACCATATAGTACCCTAACAATACTGCCACATAGTACCACCATATAGTACCCTAACAATACTGCCACATAGTACCACCATGTAGTACCCTAACAATACCGCCACATAGTACCACCATATAGTACCCTAACAATACTGCCACATAGTACCACCATATAGTACCACCATATAAGTGCATTGTCCGTGTATAATGTGCTGTGCAGGGAGTCACTAAGATCCTGCACCCGATATCCTGCATGTGTCACTTCCCCGCTCAGGTCCCTGGAGTTCACCTTCTTCTTCCCGGTGCATGTAAGTGCATTGTCCGTGTATAATGCGCTGTGCGGGGAGTCACTAAGATCCTACGCCCGATATCCTGCATGTGTCGCTTCCCCGCTCAGGTCCCCGGAGTTCACCTTCTTCTTCCTGGTGCATGTAAGTGCATTGTCCGTGTATAATGTGCTGTGCGGGGAGTCACTAAGATCCTGCCCCCGATATCCTGCATGTGTCGCTTCCCCGCTCAGGTCCCCAGAGTTCACCTTCTTCTTCCTGGTGCATATAAGTGCATTGTCCGTGTATAATGCGCTGTGCAGGGAGTCACTAAGATCCTGCACCCGATATCCTGCATGTGTCACTTCCCCGCTCAGGTCCCCGGAGTTCACCTTCTTCTTCCTGGTGCATGTAAGTGCATTGTCCGTGTATAATGTGCTGTGCGGGGAGTCACTAAGATCCTGCCCCCGATATCCTGCATGCGTCACTTCCCTGCTCAGGTCCCCGGAGTTCACCTTCTTCTTCCTGGTGCATGTAAGTGCATTGTCCGTGTATAATGCGCTGTGCGGGGAGTCACTAAGATCCTGCATGTGTCATATTGTTAGGGCACTATTTGGTGGTACTATATGGTGGAACCAGGAAGAAGAAGGTGAACTCTAGGGACCTAAACGGGGAAGTGACACATTCAGGATATCGGGTGCAGGATCTTAGTGACTCCCCGCACAGCACATTATACACGGACAATGCACTTACATGCACCAGGAAGAAGAAGGTGAACTCCAGGGACCTGAGCGGGGAAGCGACACATGCAGGATATCGGGTGCAGGATCTTAGTGACTCCCCGCACAGCGCATTATACACGGACAATGCAATTACATGCACCAGGAAGAAGAAGGTGAACTCCGGGTACCTGAGCGGGGAAGCGACACATGCAGGATATCGGGCGCAGGATCTTAGTGACTCCCCGCATTATCCATGGACAATGCACTTACATGCAGCAGGAAGAAGGTGAACTCCGGGGACCTGAGCGGGGAAGCGACACATGCAGGATATCGGGCGCAGGATCTTAATGACTCCCCGCACAGCGCATTATACACGGACAATGCACTTACATGCACCAGGAAGAAGAAGGTGAACTCCAGGGACCTGAGCGGGGAAGCGACACATGCAGGATACCGGGCGCAGGATCTTAGTGACTCCCCGCACAGCGCATTATACACGGACAATGCACTTACATGCACCAGGAAGAAGAAGGTGAACTCCAGGGACCTGAGCGGGGAAGCGACACATGCAGGATACCGGGCGCAGGATCTTAGTGACTCCCCGCACAGCGCATTATACACGGACAATGCACTTACATGCACCAGGAAGAAGAAGGTGAACTCCAGGGACCTGAGCGGGGAAGCGACACATGCAGGATATCGGGCGCAGGATCTTAGTGACTCCCCGTACAGCGCATTATACACAGACAATGCACTTACATGCACCAGGAAGAAGAAGGTGAACTCCAGGGACCTGAGCGGGGAAGCGACACATGCAGGATAGCGGGTGCAGGATCTTAGTGACTCCCCGCACAGCGCATTATACACGGACAATGCACTTACATGCACCAGGAAGAAGAAGGTGAACTCCGGGGACCTGAGCGGGGAAGCGACACATGCGATATATCGGGCGCACGATCTTAGTGACTCCCCGCACAGCGCATTATACACGGACAATGCACTTACATGCACCAGGAAGAAGAAGGTGAACTCCGGGGACCTGAGCGGGGAAGCGACACATGCAGGATATCGGACGCAGGATCTTAGTGACTCCCCGCACAGCGCATTATACACGGACAATGCACTTACATGCACCAGGAAGAAGTAGGTGAACTCCAGGGACCTGAGCGGGGAAGTGACACATGCAGGATATCGGGTGCAGGATCTTAGTGACTCCCCGCACAGCGCATTATACACGGACAATGCACTTACATGCACCAGGAAGAAGAAGGTGAACTCCAGGGACCTGAGCGGGGAAGTGACACATGCAGGATATCGGGTGCAGGATCTTAGTGACTCCACGCACAGCGCATTATACACGGACAATGCATTTACATGCACCAGAAGAAGAAGGTGAACTCTGGGGACCTGAGCGGGGAAGCGACAAATGCAGGATATCGGGCCCAGGATCTTAGTGACTCCCCGCACAGCGCATTATACACGGACAATGCACTTACATGCACCAGGAAGAAGAAGGTGAACTCCAGGGACCTGAGCGGGGAAGTGACACATGCAGGATATCAGGGCAGGATCTTAGTGACTCCCGGCACAGCGCATTATACACGGACAATGCACTTACATGCACCAGGAAGAAGAAGGTGAACTCCTGGGACCTAAGCGGGGAAGTGACACATGCAGGATATCAGGCGCAGGATCTTAGTGACTCCCCGCACAGCACATTATACACGGACAATGCACTTACATGCACCAGGAAGAAGGTGAACTCCAGGGACCTGAGTGGGGAAGCGACACATGCAGGATATCGGGCGCAGGATCTTAGTGACTCCCCGCACAGCGCATTATACACGGACAATGCACTTACATGCACCAGGAAGAAGAAGGTGAACTCCAGGGACCTGAGCGGGGAAGTGACACATGCAGAATATCGGGTGCAGGATCTTAGTGACTCCCCGCACAGCACATTATACACGGACAATGCACTTACATGCACCAGGAAGAAGAAGGTGAACTCCGGGGACCTGAGCGGGGAAGCGACAGATGCAGGATATCGGGTGCAGGATCTTAGTGACTCCCCGCACAGCGCATTATACACGGACAATGCACTTACATGCACCAGGAAGAAGAAGGTGAACTCCTGGGACCTAAGCGGGGAAGTGACACATGCAGGATATCAGGCGCAGGATCTTAGTGACTCCCCGCACAGCACATTATACACGGACAATGCACTTACATGCACCAGGAAGAAGAAGGTGAACTCCAGGGACCTGAGTGGGGAAGCGACACATGCAGGATATCGGGCGCAGGATCTTAGTGACTCCCCGCACAGCGCATTATACACGGACAATGCACTTACATGCACCAGGAAGAAGAAGGTGAACTCCGGGGACCTGAGCGGGGAAGTGACACATGCAGAATATCGGGTGCAGGATCTTAGTGACTCCCCGCACAGCACATTATACACGGACAATGCACTTACATGCACCAGGAAGAAGAAGGTGAACTCCAGGGACCTGAGCGGGGAAGTGACACATGCAGGATATCGGGCGCAGGATCTTAGTGACTCCCTGCACAGCACATTATACACGGACAATGCACTTACATGCACCAGGAAGAAGAAGGTGAACTCCAGGGACCTGAGCGGGGAAGTGACACATGCAGGATATCGGGTGCAGGATCTTAGTGACTCCCCGCACAGCGCATTATACACGGACAATGCACTTACATGCACCAGGAAGAAGAAGGTGAACTCCGGGGACCTGAGCGGGGAAGCGACACATGCAGGATATCGGGCGCAGGATCTTAGTGACTCCCCGCACAGCGCATTATACACGGACAATGTACTTACATGCACCAGGAAGAAGAAGGTGAACTCCTGGGACCTAAGCGGGGAAGTGACACATGCAGGATATCAGGCGCAGGATCTTAGTGACTCCCCGCACAGCACATTATACACGGACAATGCACTTACATGCACCAGGAAGAAGGTGAACTCCAGGGACCTGAGTGGGGAAGCGACACATGCAGGATATCGGGCGCAGGATCTTAGTGACTCCCCGCACAGCACATTATACATGGACAATGCACTTACATGCACCAGGAAGAAGAAGGTGAACTCCAGGGACCTGAGCGGGGAAGTGACACATGCAGGATATCGGGTGCAGGATCTTAGTGACTCCCCGCACAGTGCATTATACACGGACAATGCACTTACATGCACCAGGAAGAAGAAGGTGAACTCCAGGGACCTGAGCGGGGAAGTGACACATGCAGGATATCGGGCGCAGGATCTTAGTGACTCCCCGCACAGCGCATTATACACGGACAATGCACTTACATGCACCAGGAAGAAGAAGGTGAACTCCAGGGACCTGAGCGGGGAAGTGACACATGCAGGATATCGGGCGCAGGATCTTAGTGACTCCCCGCACAGCGCATTATACACGGACAATGCACTTACATGCACCAGGAAGAAGAAGGTGAACTCCAGGGACCTGAGCGGGGAAGTGACACATGCAGGATATCGGGCGCAGGATCTTAGTGACTCCCCGCACAGCGCATTATACACGGACAATGCACTTACATGCACCAGGAAGAAGAAGGTGAACTCCAGGGACCTGAGCGGGGAAGTGACACATGCAGGATATCGGGGGCAGGATCTTAGTGACTCCCCGCACAGCGCATTATACACGGACAATGCACTTACATGCACCAGGAAGAAGAAGGTGAACTCCGGGGACCTGAGCGGGGAAGCGACACATGCAGGATATCGGGCGCAGGATCTTAGTGACTCCCCGCACAGCGCATTATACACGGACAATGCACTTACATGCACCAGGAAGAAGAAGGTGAACTCCAGGGACCTGAGCGGGGAAGTGACACATGCAGGATATCGGGCGCAGGATCTTAGTGACTCCCCGCACAGCGCATTATACACGGACAATGCACTTACATGCACCAGGAAGAAGAAGGTGAACTCCAGGGACCTGAGCGGGGAAGTGACACATGCAGGATATCGGGCGCAGGATCTTAGTGACTCCCCGCACAGCGCATTATACACGGACAATGCACTTACATGCACCAGGAAGAAGAAGGTGAACTCCAGGGACCTGAGCGGGGAAGTGACACATGCAGGATATCAGGGCAGGATCTTAGTGACTCCCCGCACAGCGCATTATACACGGACAATGCACTTACATGCACCAGGAAGAAGAAGGTGAACTCCGGGGACCTGAGCGGGGAAGTGACACATGCAGGATGTCGGGTGCAGGATCTTAGTGACTCCCCGCACAGCACATTATACACGGACAATGCACTTACATGCACCAGGAAGAAGAAGGTGAACTCCTGGGACCTGAGCGGGGGAAGCGACACATGCAGGATGTCGGGTGCAGGATCTTAGTGACTCCCCGCACAGCGCATTATACACGGACAATGCACTTACATGCACCAGGAAGAAGAAGGTGAACTCCAGGGACCTGAGCGGGGAAGCGACACATGCAGGATATCAGGCGCAGGAGCTTAGTGACTCCCCGCACAGCGCATTATACACGGACAATGCACTTACATGTACCAGGAAGAAGAAGGTCAACTCCAGGGACCTGAGCGGGGAAGCGACACATGCAGGATATCAGGTGCAGGATCTTAGTGACTCCCCGCACAGCACATTATACACGGACAATGCACTTACATGCACCAGGAAGAAGAAGGTGAACTCCGGGGACCTGAGCGGGGAAGCGACACATGCAGGATATCGGACGCAGGATCTTAGTGACTCCCTGCACAGCGCATTATACACGGACAATGCACTTACATGCACCAGGAAGAAGAAGGTGAACTCCAGGGACCTGAGCGGGGAAGTGACACATGCAGGATATCGGGCGCAGGATCTTAGTGACTCCCCGCACAGCGCATTATACACGGACAATGCACTTACATGCACCAGGAAGAAGAAGGTGAACTCCAGGGACCTGAGCGGGGAAGTGACAATGCAGGATATCGGGTGCAGGATCTTAGTGACTCCCTGCACAGCACATTATACACGGACAATGCACTTACATGCACCAGGAAGAAGAAGGTGAACTCCAGGGACCTGAGCGGGGAAGTGACACATGCAGGATATTGGGTGCAGGATCTTAGTGACTCCCCGCACAGCGCATTATACACGGACAATGCACTTACATGCACCAGGAAGAAGAAGGTGAACTCCAGGGACCTGAGCGGGGAAGTGACACATGCAGGATATCGGGTGCAGGATATCGGTTCACTTTCTGTGAACTCTGGTGACCGGGTAAGTAAATGAACCCCGTAGTATCTTACTATTAATAAATGTGGGCCACTGTATGATGAGACGGACCCTCCCCTGTTAAGGGGTTGAGCTGGCGTCACTTCTAGCTGCATTGATGAGACTCTCCGCATTATCCTGTCCTCTTGTCTTCCGGGGTGACTGGTCTTCTCGGGGACATGAATGAGTTTGTGATGTAGTAAAGATGAAATATTCTAGAAATCACGGATAATAAGATAGAGATATAAGGAGATAATCACACATGACTGCGACATTTAGTGTGTGTGGTTCTGTCATCGCCTCCAGTGTATATTATAAAAGCTCCCATGAAGTGATGACGGCCTACGTCAAGGGACCACAATGGAGAATATGTAGTATAAAACAAATAGTTGGCGCCCCCTTCCAGCGTCCGGTGGGAGTTATCACCAGCTACCGGCATCAGGAATGGATTCTGGAAAATCCTGACAATGTTTTCATGCACAGAAGAAGAAGAGCACATGACAGAGGAGAGGGAGACCAAGGGTTAATAGACAGTAGAGTCCAGTCGGATCCCTCATGTAGAATTCTGGGAAAGTCCATTAGTAACAGCGCAGCGAGCAGCCGCTCCTCTGCTATCACAATATCATGTTAATCAGGAGCAGATGGAGCCGGATCGTACGAGACTCGCAGCTTCACTGGGAATACTGGAGCAGCAGGTGGTCCGAGCTCGGAGACCACCCCACCTGCTGGAGCCTGCAACCAGCAGAACCTAATGGGTTCAGGAATCAGGGCTGCAGACCACCCGCAGCCTCCGCAGCATTCCCAGGCCTTGTGCAGGATATCCCAGTCACTAGACATGCAGGAGTTCTGATCCGATCCGAGGAATCACAATCATATTATTAACCCTTGTTACAGCCTGCTCCACACATCAATGCCGCTCTGTGCTATTGTGGTGGCCCTGTGACAGCCCCCGAGATCCTTCTCTGTACACTGCACTATAATGGGAAATAGTAAGTGCCCCCTTACTGAATTCTCTGGTGCTAGGACATAATAGAAATCATGTTATGAGGGAACTCCGACATGAGATGAAGAACATCACACAACAGACTTCACCGGGTAATTATTACCCAAAGCAAGGCCACGTGTGAGAAGCTAAGTGCCCCCTTACTAAGTGCCCCCTTACTGCTTCTGGGTGTCAGGATTCGGGATGTGTGGATCCTCTAGCCGACACCTAGGACCGGAGTCTAAGTGGTTCCCAGTCTTCACCAGAGCCACCGCAAAGCGGGCTGGACGTGCTGCGGCAGGTACCACCAGGTCATTCCACAGGTGCGACTAGCCACAGTGGAAGCCGAGGTCAAGGAACCTTAGCGGAAGACAATCTCGTGGTCAGTTCCAGGCTCAGAGTCAGTGCAAAGATGCAACGTCAAGTCCAATCCGGGATCAGCAACGGGAGGTCCAGGCAGAAGGGGAACAGGAACACAGAAACCGACTGGAACACACAAGAACACAGAAACACACAGGAGCAGGAACACAGGAGCAGGAACACACAGGAACAGGAACACACAGGAACAGGAACACAGGAGCAGGAACACAGGAACAGGAACACACAGGAGCACAGGAACACACAGGAACAGGAACACAGGAGCAGGAACACAGGAGCAGGAACACAGGAGCAGGAACACAGGAACACACAGGAGCACAGGAACACACAGGAACAGGAACACAGGAGCAGGAACACAGGAACACACAGGAGCAGAAACACAGGAACAGGAACACACAGGAACAGGAACACAGGAGCAGGAACACACAGGAGCAGGAACACAGGAGCAGGAACACAGGAACACACAGGAGCAGAAACACAGGAACAGGAACACAGGAGCAGGAACACAGGAACACACAGGAGCAGAAACACAGGAACAGGAACACAGAAACCGACTGGAACACACAAGAACACAGAAACACACAGGAGCAGGAACACAGGAGCAGGAACACACAGGAGCAGGAACACAGGAGCAGGAACACAAAAGCAGGAACACAGGAGCAGGAACACAGGAGCAGGAACACAGGAACACACAGGAGCACAGAAACACACAGGAACAGGAACACAGGAGCAGAAACACAGGAACACACAGGAGCACAGAAACACACAGGAACAGGAGCAGGAACACAGGAGCAGAAACACAGGAACAGGAACACACAGGAGCAGGAACATACAGGAGCAGGAACACAGGAGCAGGAACACACAGGAGCAGGAACACAAAGGAACAGGAACACAGGAACAGGAACACAGGAGCAGGAACACAGGAGCAGGAACACACAGGAACAGGAACACAGGAGCACAGGAACACACAAGAGCAGGAACACACAGAAACAGAAACACACAGCAGCACAGAAACACACAGGAATACACAGGAACACACAGGAGCAGGAACACAAAGGAACAGGAACACAGGAGCAGGAACAGAAACACACAGGAACAGGAACACAGGAGCAGGAACACAGGAACAGGAACACAGGAGCAGGAACAGAAACACACAGGAACAGGAACACAGGAGCAGGAACACAGGAGCAGAAACACCGGAGCAGGAACACACAGGAACAGGAGCACAGAAACACACAGGAACAGGAACACAGGAGCAGGAACACACAGGAACAGGAACACACAGCAACAGGAACATACAGGAGCACAGGAACACAGGAGCACAGGAACACAGGAGCAGGAACACAGGAACACACAGGAGCAGGAACACACAGGAGCACACAGGATCAGGAACACACAGGAGCAGGAACACACAGGAGCACAGGAACACACAAGAGCAGGAACACACAGAAACAGGAACACACAGCAGCACAGAAACACACAGGAATACACAGGAACACACAGGAGCAGGAACACAAAGGAACAGGAACACAGGAGCAGGAACACACAGGAACAGGAACACAGGAGCAGGAACACAGGAACACACAGGAGCACAGGAACACACAGGAGCACAGGAACGCAGGAGCAGGAACACACAGTAACAGGAACACACAGGAACAGGAACACACAGGAGCACAGGAACACAGGAGCAGGAACACAGGAACACACAGGAGCACAGGAACACACAGGAACAGGAACACAGGAGCAGGAACACAGGAACACACAGGAGCACAGAAACACACAGGAACAGGAACACAGGAGCAGGAACACACAGGAACAGGAACACACAGGAGCAGGAACACACAGGAACAGGAACACAGGAGCAGGAACACAGGAACACACAGGAACAGGAACACACAGGAACAGGAACATACAGGAGCACAGGAACACAGGAGCATGAACACAGGAACACACAGGAGCACTGGAACACACAGGAACAGGAACACAGGAGCAGGAACACACAGGAACAGGAACACAAAGGAACAGGAACATACAGGAGCACAGGAACACAGGAGCAGGAACACAGGAACACACAGGAACAGGAACACACAGGAACAGGAGCACACAGGAGCAGGAACACACAGGAACAGGAAAACAGGAACACACAGGAACAGGAACACACAGGAGCAGAAACACAGGAACACAAGAACACACAGGAGCAGGAACACAGGAACACACAGGAGCACAGGAACAGGAACACACAGGAACAGGAACACACAGGAGCAGGAACACAGGAACACACAGGAGCACAGGAACGCAGGAACACACAGGAGCACAGGAACGCAGGAACACACAGGAGCACAGGAACGCAGGAACACACAGGAGCACACAGGAACAGGAACGCTGGAGCACAGGAACACACAGGAGCAGGAACACAGGAACAGGAACGCAGGAACACACAGGAGCACAGGAACTGGAACACAGGAAGACACAGGAGCACAGGTACTGGAATACAGGAACACACAGGAGCACAGGAACTGGAACACAGGAACACACAGAAGCACAGGTACTGGAATACAGGAACACACAGGAGCACAGGAACAGGAACACAGGAACACACAGAAGCACGGGAACTGGAACACAGGAACACACAGGAGCACAGGAACAGGAACGCAGGAACACACAGGAGCACAGGTACTGGAACACAGGAACACACAGGAGCACAGGAACTGGAACACAGGAAGACACAGGAGCACAGGTACTGGAACACAGGAACACACAGGATCACAGGAACAGGAACACAGGAAGACACAGGAGCACAGGAACTGGAACACAGGAACACTCGGGAGCACAGGAACACACAGGAGCACAGGAACTGGGATGCAGGAACACATAGGAGCACAGGAACTGGAACACAGGAAGACACAGGAGCAGAAACACAGGAACACAAGAACACACAGGAGCAGGAACACAGGAACACACAGGAGCACAGGAACAGGAAAACACAGGAACAGGAACACACAGGAACAGGAACACACAGGAGCAGGAACACAGGAACACAGGAACGCAGGAACACACAGGAGCACAGGAACGCAGGAACACACAGGAACGCAGGAACACACAGGAACGCAGGAGCACAGGAACACACAGGAGCAGGAACACACAGGAACGCAGGAACACACAGGAGCACAGGAACTGGAACACAGGAAGACACAGGAGCACAGGTACTGGAATACAGGAACACACAGGAGCACAGGAACTGGAACACAGGAAGACACAGGAGCACAGGAACTGGAACACAGGAACACACAGGAGCACAGGAACTGGAACACAGGAACACTCGGGAGCACAGGAACACACAGGAGCACAGGAACTGGGATGCAGGAACACATAGGAGCACAGGAACTGGAACACAGGAAGACACAGGAGCAGAAACACAGGAACACAAGAACACACAGGAGCAGGGACACAGGAACACACAGGAGCACACAGGAGCAGGAATGCAGGAACACACAGGAGCACAGGAACAGGAACACACAGGAACAGGAACACACAGGAGCAGGAACACAGGAACACACAGGAGCACTGGAACGCAGGAACACACAGGAGCACAGGAACGCAGGAACATACAGGAGCACAGGAACACACAGGAACAGGAACGCAGGAGCACAGGAACACACAGGAGCAGGAACACAGGAACACACAGGAGCACTGGAACGCAGGAACACACAGGAGCACAGGAACACAAAGGAGCACAGGAACACACAGAAACAGGAACACAGGAACACACATCAGCACAGAAACACACAGGAATACACAGGAACACACAGGAGCAGGAACACACAGGAACAGGAACACAGGAGCAGGAACACACAGGAACAGGAACACAGGAGCACACAGGAGCAGGAACACACAGGAACAGGAACACAGGAGCAGGAACACAGGAACACACAGGAACACAGGAGCACAGGAACGCAGGAGCAGGAACACAGGAGCACAGGAACGCAGGAGCAGGAACACACAGGAACAGGAACACACAGGAACAGGAACACAGGAGCAGGAACACAGGAACACACAGGAGCACAGAAACACACAGGAACAGGAACACAGGAGCAGGAACACACAGGAACAGGAACACACAGGAGCAGGAACACACAGGAACAGGAACACAGGAGCAGGAACACAGGAACACACAGGAACAGGAACACACAGGAACAGGAACATACAGGAGCACAGGAACACAGGAGCAGGAACACAGGAACACACAGGAGCACAGAAACACACAGGAACAGGAACACAGGAGCAGGAACACACAGGAACAGGAACACACAGGAACAGGAACATACAGGAGCACAGGAACACAGGAGCATGAACACAGGAACACACAGGAGCACAGGAACACACAGGAACAGGAACACAGGAGCAGGAACACACAGGAACAGGAACACACAGGAACAGGAACATACAGGAGCACAGGAACACAGGAGCAGGAACACAGGAACACACAGGAGCACAGAAACACACAGGAACAGGAACACAGGAGCAGGAACACACAGGAACAGGAACACACAGGAACAGGAACATACAGGAGCACAGGAACACAGGAGCAGGAACACGGGAACACACAGGAGCACAGGAACACACAGGAACAGGAACACAGGATCAGGAACACACAGGAACAGGAACACACAGGAACAGGAACATACAGGAGCACAGGAACACAGGAGCAGGAACACAGGAACACACAGGAGCACAGAAACACACAGGAACAGGAACACAGGAGCAGGAACACACAGGAACAGGAACACACAGGAACAGGAACACACAGGAGCAGAAACACAGGAACACAAGAACACACAGGAGCAGGAACACAGGAACACACAGGAGCACAGGAACACACAGGAACAGGAACACACAGGAACAGGAACACACAGGAGCAGGAACACAGGAACACACAGGAGCACAGGAATGCAGGAACACACAGGAGCACACAGGAGCACAGGAACGCAGGAACACACAGGAGCACAGGAACGCAGGAACACACAGGAGCACACAGGAACAGGAACGCAGGAGCACAGGAACACACAGGAGCAGGAACACAGGAACAGGAACGCAGGAAGACACAGGAGCACAGGAACTGGAACACAGGAAGACACAGGAGCACAGGTACTGGGATGCAGGAACACATAGGAGCACAGGAACTGGAACACAGGAAGACACAGGAGCACAGGTACTGGAACACAGGAACACACAGGAGCACAGGAACTGGAACACAGGAACACTCGGGAGCACAGGAACACACAGGAGCACAGGAACTGGGATGCAGGAACACATGGGAGCACAGGAACTGGAACAAAGGAAGACACAGGAGCAGAAACACAGGAACACAAGAACACACCGGAGCAGGGACACAGGAACACACAGGAGCACACAGGAGCAGGAATGCAGGAACACACAGGAGCACAGGAACAGGAACACACAGGAGCAGGGACACACAGGAACAGGAACACACAGGAACAGGAACACACAGGAACACAAGAACACACAGGAGCAGGAACACAGGAACACACAGGAGCACAGGAACAGGAACGCAGGAACACACAGGAGCACAGGAACTGGGATGCAGGAACACATAGGAGCACAGGAACTGGAACACAGGAAGACACAGGAGCACAGGTACTGGAACACAGGAACACACAGGAGCACAGGAACTGGGATGCAGGAACACATAGGAGCACAGGAACTGGAACACAGGAAGACACAGGAGCACAGGTACTGGAACACAGGAACACACAGGAGCACAGGAACTGGAACACATGAAGACACAAGAGCACAGGTACTGGAACACAGGAACACACAGGAGCACAGGAACACAGGAAGACACAGGAGCACAGGAACTGGAACACAGGAACACTCGGGAGCACAGGAGCACACAAAAGCACAGGAACTGGGATGCAGGAACACATGGGAGCACAGGAACTGGAACAAAGGAAGACACAGGAGGAGAAACACAGGAACACAAGAACACACCGGAGCAGGGACACAGGAACACACAGGAGCACACAGGAGCAGGAATGCAGGAACACACAGGAGCACAGGAACAGGAACACACAGGAGCAGGGACACACAGGAACAGGAACACACAGGAACAGGAACACACAGGAACACAAGAACACACAGGAGCAGGAACACAGGAACACACAGGAGCACAGGAACAGGAACACACAGGAACAGGAACACACAGGAGCAGGAACACAGGAACACACAGGAGCACAGGAACGCAGGAACACACAGGAGCAGGAACACACAGGAGCACAGGAACGCAGGAACACACAGGAGCACAGGAACACACAGGAACGCAGGAACACACAGGAGAACACAGGAACAGGAACACAGAAGCACAGGAACACACAGGAGCAGGAACACACAGGAACAGGAACGCAGGAACACACAGGAGCACAGGAACTGGAACACAGGAAGACACAGGAGCACAGGTACTGGAATACAGGAACACACAGGAGCACAGGAACTGGAACACAGGAACACACAGAAGCACGGGAACTGGAACACAGGATCACACAGGAGCACAGGAACAGGAACGCAGGAACACACAGAAGCACAGGAACTGGGATGCAGGAACACATAGGAGCACAGGAACTGGAACACAGGAAGACACAGGAGCACAGGTACTGGAACACAGGAACACACAGGAGCACAGGAACTGGAACATAGGAAGACACAGGAGCACAGGTACTGGAACACAGGAACACACAGGAGCACAGGAACAGGAACACAGGAAGACACAGGAGCACAGGAACTGGAACACAGGAACACTCGGGAGCACAGGAACACACAGGAGCACAGGAACTGGGATGCAGGAACACATAGGAGCACAGGAACTGGAACACAGGAAGACACAGGAGCAGAAACACAGGAACACAAGAACACACATGAGCAGGAACACAGGAACACACAGGAGCACACAGGAGCAGGAACACACAGGAGCACAGGAACGCAGGAACACACAGGAGCAGGAACACAGGAACACACAGGAGCACAGGAACGCAGGAACACACAGGAGCACAGGAACGCAGGAACACACAGGAACGCAGGAACACACAGGAACAGGAACGCAGGAGCACACAGGAGCAGGAACACACAGGAACAGGAACGCAGGAACACACAGGAGCACAGGAACTGGAACACAGGAAGACACAGGAGCACAGGTACTGGAATACAAGAACACACAGGAGCACAGGAACTGGAACACAGGAAGACACAGGAGCACAGGAACTGGAACACAGGAACACTCGGGAGCACAGGAACACACAGGAGCACAGGAACTGGAACACAGGAAGATACAGGAGCAGAAACACAGGAACACAAGAACACACAGGAGCAGGGACAAAGGAACACACAGGAGCACACAGGAGCAGGAATGCAGGAACACAGAGGAGCACAGGAACAGGAACACACAGGAACAGGAACACACAGGAGCAGGAACACAGGAACACACAGGAGCACTGGAACGCAGGAACACACAGGAGCACAGGAACGCAGGAACACACAGGAGCACAGGAACACACAGGAACAGGAACGCAGGAGCACAGGAACACACAGGAGCAGGAACACAGGAACACACAGGAGCACAGGAACGCAGGAACACACAGGAGCACAGGAACACACAGGAACAGGAACGCAGGAACACACAGGAGCACAGGAACTGGGATGCAGGAACACATAGGAGCACAGGAACTGGAACACAGGAAGACACAGGAGCACAGGTACTGGAACACAGGGACACACAGGAGCACGGGAACTGGAACACAGGAACACACAGGAGCACAGGAACAGGAACAGAGGAACGCAGGAACACACAGGAGCACAGGAACTGGGATGCAGGAACACATAGGAGCACAGGAACTGGAACACAGGAAGACACAGGAGCACAGGTACTGGAACACAGGAACACACAGGAGCACGGGAACTGGTACACAGGAACGCAGGAACACACAGGAGCACAGGAACTGGGATGCAGGAACACATAGGAGCACAGGAACTGGAACACAGGAAGACACAGGAGCACAGGTACTGGAACACAGGAAGACACAGGAGCATAGGTACTGAAACACAGGAACACACAGGAGCACGGGAACTGGAACACAGGAAGACACAAGAGCATAGGTACTGAAACACAGGAACACATAGGAGCACAGGAACAGGAACACAGGAAGACACAGGAGCACAGGTACTGGAACACAGGAAGACACAGGAGCACAGGTACTGGAACACAGGAACACACAGGAGCACAGGAACTGGAACACAGGAAGACACAGGAGTACAGGCACTGGAACAAAGGAACACACAGGAGCACGGGAACTGGAACACAGGAACACACAGGAGCACAGGAACTGGAACACAGGAAGACACAGGAGTACAGGCACTGGAACAAAGGAACACACAGGAGCACAGTAACTGAAACGCAGGAACACAAGAAGACACAGGAGCACAGGTACTGGAACACAGGAACACACAGGAGCACGGGAACTGGAACACAGGAAGACACAGGAGCACAGGAACTGGAACACAGGAACACACAGGAGCACGGGAACTGGAACACAGGAAGACACAGGAGCACAGGAACTGGAACACAGGAACACACAGGAGCACAGGTACTGGAACACAGGAACACACAGGAGCGCGGGAACTGGAACACAGGAACACACAGGAGCACAGGAACGCAGGAACACACAGGAGCACAGTAACTGAAACGCAGGAACACACAGGAACAGGAACGCAGGAGCACAAGAACACACAGGAACTGGAACACAGGAACACACAGGAGCACGGGAACTGGAACACAGGAACACACAGGAGCACAGGAACTGGAACACAGGAACACACAGGAGCACAGGAACAGGAACGCAGGAACACACAGGAGCACAGTAACTGAAACGCAGGAACACAAGAGGACACAGGAGCACAGGTACTGGAACACAGGAACACACAGGAGCACGGGAACTGGAACACAGGAAGACACAGGAGCACAGGAACTGGAACACAGGAAGACACAGGAGCACAGGTACTGGAACACAGGAACACACAGGAGCACGGAAACTGGAACACAGGAAGACACAGGAGCACAGGAACTGGAACACAGGAAGACACAGGAGCACAGGTACTGGAACACAGGAACACACAGGAGCGCGGGAACTGGAACATAGGAACACACAGGAGCACAGGAACGCAGGAGCACACAGGAGCACAGTAACTGAAACGCAGGAACACACAGGAACCGGAACGCAGGAGCACAAGAACACACAGGAACTGGAACACAGGAACGCAGGAACACACAGGAGCACAGGAACTGGAACACAGGAAGACACAGGAGCACAGGTACTGGAACACAGGGACACACAGGAGCACAGGAACTGGAACACAGGAAGACACAGGAGTACAGGCACTGGAACAAAGGAACACACAGGAGCACGGGAACTGGAACACAGGAACACACAGGAGCACGGGAACTGGAACACAGGAGCACAGGAACTGGAACGGAGGAACACACAGGAGCACAGTAACTGAAACGCAGGAACACAAGAAGACACAGGAGCACAGGTACTGGAACACAGGAACACACAGGAGCACGGGAACTGGAACACAGGAACACACAGGAGCACAGGAACTGGAACACAGGAAGACACAGGAGCACAGGTACTGGAACACAGGAACACACAGGAGCACGGGAACTGGAACACAGGAAGACACAGGAGCACAGGAACTGGAACACAGGAAGACACAGGAGCACAGGTACTGGAACACAGGAACACACAGGAGCGCGGGAACTGGAACATAGGAACACACAGGAGCACAGGAATGCAGGAACACACAGGAGCACAGTAACTGAAACGCAGGAACACACAGGAACAGGAACGCAGGAGCACAAGAACACACAGGAACTGGAACACAGGAACACAGGAACGCAGGAACACACAGGAGCACAGGAACTGGGATGCAGGAACACATAGGAGCACAGGAACTGGAACACAGGAAGACACAGGAGCACAGGTACTGGAACACAGGAACACACAGGAGCACAGGAACTGGAACACAGGAAGACACAGGAGCACAGGTACTGGAACACAGGAAGACACAGGAGTACAGGTACTGGAACACAGGAACACACAGGAGCACAGGAACTGGAACACAGGAAGACACAGGAGTACAGGCACTGGAACAAAGGAACACACAGGAGCACGGGAACTGGAACACAGGAACACACAGGAGCACGGGAACTGGAACACAGGAACACACAGGAGCACAGGAACTGGAACACAGGAACACACAGGAGCACAGGAACAGGAACGCAGGAACACACAGGAGCACAGTAAATGAAACGCAGGAACACAAGAAGACACAGGAGCACAGGTACTGGAACACAGGAACACACAGGAGCACGGGAACTGGAACACAGAAACACACAGGAGCACAGGAACTGGAACACAGGAAGACACAGGAGTACAGGTACTGGAACACAGGAACACACAGGAGCACGGGAACTGGAACACAGGAATACACAGGAGCACAGGAACTGGAACACAGGAAGACACAGGAGCACAGGTACTGGAACACAGGAACACACAGGAGCGCGGGAACTGGAACACAGGAACACACAGGAGCACAGGAACGCAGGAACACACAGGAACAGGAACGCAGGAGCACAAGGACACACAGGAACTGGAACACAGGAACACACAGGAGCACAGGTACTGGAACACAAGAACACACAGGAGCGCGGGAACTGGAACACAGGAACACACAGGAGCACAGTAACTGAAACGCAGGAACACACAGGAACAGGAACGCAGGAGCACAAGAACACACAGGAACTGGAACACAAAAACACACAGGAGCACGGGAACTGGAACACAGGAACACACAGGAGCACAGGAACTGGAACACAGGAAGACACAGGAGCACAGGAACAGGAACGCAGGAACACACAGGAGCACAGGTACTGGAACACAGGATCACACAGGAGCACAGGAACTGGAACACAGGAAGACACAGGAGCACAGGAACTGGAACACAGGAAGACACAGGAGCACAGGAACTGGGATGCAGGAACACATAGGAGCACAGGAACTGGAACACAGGAACACACAGGAGCACAGGAACGCAGGAACACACAGGAGCACAGGAACTGGAACACAGGAAGACACAGGAGCACAGGAACTGGGATGCAGGAACACATAGGAGCACAGGAACTGGAACACAGGAACACACAGGAGCACAGGAACGCAGGAACACACAGGAGCACAGGAACTGGAACACAGGAAGACACAGGAGCACAGGAACTGGAACACAGGAAGACACAGGAGCACAGGAACTGGGATGCAGGAACACATAGGAGCACAGGAACTGGAACACAGGAACACACAGGAGCACAGGAACGCAGGAACACACAGGAGCACAGGAACTGGGATGCAGAAACACATAGGAGCACAGGAACTGGAACGCAGGAAGACACAGGAGCACAGGTACCGGAACACAGGAACACACAGGAGCACGGGAACTGGAACACAGGAGCACAGGAACTGGAACACAGGAAGACACAGGAGCACAGGAACTGGAACACAGGAAGACACAGGAGCACGGGAACTGGAACACAGGAGCACAGGAACTGGAACACAGGAAGACACAGGAGCACAGGAACTGGAACACAGGAAGACACAGGAGCACAGGAACTGGGATGCAGGAACACATAGGAGCACAGGTACTGGAACACAGGAACACACAGGAGCACGGGAACTGGAACACAGGAACACAGAGGAGCACGGGAAGACATATCCATACCCAGTCCAGATTATACAATGTTTAGAGGAAATACAAAAACCTTAAACTCAGCAGACCTCCATTATGTGAGAATAATGCAGGGCACATCTGCCCCCACATACTGGCTGCTCAGTGCTGCTGCAGTGCCTGACCACAATCTCCTCTTTATCCTGCAGTACTAAAGCCTGGGCCAGACCGCCTCATGTACCTGGACAATGCTCCCGAGCAGAGCAGCAACTCTGGGCAGATCTCAGCCTGGAGACCCTCCAGATGGTCCAGCACTACTTATAGCAGTGATGATTTGCACCTCCGTTTGTGGTCTAGTCATTTAGGTCCTTGGCTGTGAAGTGCACGGAGGTTGTGCCAGCGCAGGGCACCGCTCCCGGGAAGGGATTGTGTTACAGTAATACCTGACCCCGAGACGCTCTGTTAGCAGCTCATAACTCCATCCACTTAAGAATCTACAGGGCGACTAATCCGCTCACTCAATGCCAGCGTGAAGCCTGCAGAGCCGCTGCACAATGTAACTGAGCCGGGATTTATGAAGGATTAGCGGAGGGGAAGTTACCATCGCAGCCGCCGGGATCCTTGACTGAGCATCTAAATTGCACATTCCAGGCGTCTCCCGAGACGCGGAGCTCTGACCCCGTGTACAATGGAAAGCAGTGGGTGTTACGGATTAATATTTTAATAAAGGCGTAAAGGAAGCCGCTGCAATATTACATCCAGATGGAACATAGAACACAAACCAGTCACTTACATCTCATCCTCTCTCCAACCAATTGGTAAGGAACGTCCCGACCGTAATGTTACTCCAAGTCACTGGGACCCGAGGAGGATCCTGCTCTCACAGCTGTACAGTGCACTGCCTCTATATACTACACACCCTGTATTATCTGCTGTACAGTGCACTGCCTCTATATACTACACACCCTGTATTATCTGCTGTACAGCGCACTGCCTCTATATACTACACACCCTGTATTATCTGCTGTACAGTGCACTGCCTCTATATACTACACACCCTGTATTATCTGCTGTACAGTGCACTGCCTCTATATACTACACACCCTGTATTATCTGCTATACAGTGCACTGCCTCTATATACTACACAGCCCTGTATTATCTGCTGTACAGTGCACTGCCTCTATATACTACACACCCTGTATTATCTGCTGTACAGTGCACTGCCTCTATATACTACACACCCTGTATTATCTGCTGTACAGTGCACTGCCTCTATATACTACACACCCTGTATTATCTGCTGTACAGCGCACTGCCTCTATATACTACACACCCTGTATTATCTGCTGTACAGTGCACTGCCTCTATATACTACACACCCTGTATTATCTGCTGTACAGCGCACTGCCTCTATATACTACACACCCTGTATTATCTGCTGTACAGTGCACTGCCTCTATATACTACACACCCTGTATTATCTGCTGTACAGTACACTGCCTCTATATACTACACACCCTGTATTATCTGCTGTACAGTGCACTGCCTCTATATACTACACACCCTGTATTATCTGCTGTACAGTGCACTGCCTCTATATACTACACACCCTGTATTATCTGCTGTACAGCGCACTGCCTCTATATACTACACACCCTGTATTATCTGCAGTACAGTGCACTGCCTCTATATACTACACAGCTCTGTATTATCTGCTGTACAGTGCACTGCCTCTATATACTACACACCCTGTATTATCTGCTGTACAGTGCACTGCCTCTATATACTACACACCCTGTATTATCTGCTGTACAGTGCACTGCCTCTATATACTACACGCCCTGTATTATCTGCTGTACAGTGCACTGCCTCTATATACTACAACCCCTGTATTATCTGCTGTACAGCGCACTGCCTCTATATACTACACAGCCTGTATTATCTGCTGTACAGTGCACTGCCTCTATATACTACACACCCTGTATTATCTGCTGTACAGCGCACTGCCTCTATATACTACACGCCCTGTATTATCTGCTGTACAGTGCACTGCCTCTATATACTACACACCCTGTATTATCTGCTGTACAGCGCACTGCCTCTATATACTACACGCCCTGTATTATCTGCTGTACAGTGCACTGCCTCTATATACTACAACCCCTGTATTATCTGCTGTACAGTGCACTGCCTCTATATACTACACGCCCTGTATTATCTGCTGTACAGTGCACTGCCTCTATATACTACAACCCCTGTATTATCTGCTGTACAGCGCACTGCCTCTATATACTACACACCCTGTATTATCTGCTGTACAGTGCACTGCCTCTATATACTACACACCCTGTATTATCTGCTGTACAGTGCACTGCCTCTATATACTACACAGCCCTGTATTATCTGCTGTACAGTGCACTGCCTCTATATACTACACACCCTGTATTATCTGCTGTACAGTGCACTGCCTCTATATACTACACAGCCCTGTATTATCTGCTGTACAGTGCACTGCCTCTATATACTACACACCCTGTATTATCTGCTATACAGTGCACTGCCTCTATATACTACACAGCCCTGTATTATCTGCTGTACAGTGCACTGCCTCTATATACTACACACCCTGTATTATCTGCTGTACAGCGCACTGCCTCTATATACTACACAGCCCTGTATTATCTGCTGTACAGTGCACTGCCTCTATATACTACACACCCTGTATTATCTGCTATACAGTGCACTGCCTCTATATACTACACAGCCCTGTATTATCTGCTGTACAGTGCACTGCCTCTATATACTACACACCCTGTATTATCTGCTGTACAGTGCACTGCCTCTATATACTACACACCCTGTATTATCTGCTGTACAGTGCACTGCCTCTATATACTACACAGCCCTGTATTATCTGCTGTACAGTGCACTGCCTCTATATACTACACACCCTGTATTATCTGCTATACAGTGCACTGCCTCTATATACTACACAGCCCTGTATTATCTGCTGTACAGTGCACTGCCTCTATATACTACACACCCTGTATTATCTGCTGTACAGCGCACTGCCTCTATATACTACACAGCCCTGTATTATCTGCTGTACAGTGCACTGCCTCTATATACTACACACCCTGTATTATCTGCTATACAGTGCACTGCCTCTATATACTACACAGCCCTGTATTATCTGCTGTACAGTGCACTGCCTCTATATACTACACACCCTGTATTATCTACTGTACAGTGCACTGCCTCTATATACTACACACCCTGTATTATCTGCTGTACAGTGCACTGCCTCTATATACTACACAGCCTGTATTATCTGCTGTACAGTGCACTGCCTCTATATACTACACACCCTGTATTATCTGCTGTACAGTGCACTGCCTCTATATACTACACACCCTGTATTATCTGCTGTACAGTGCACTGCCTCTATATACTACACACCCTGTATTATCTGCTGTACAGTGCACTGCCTCTATATACTACAACCCCTGTATTATCTGCTGTACAGCGCACTGCCTCTATATACTACACACCCCTGTATTATCTGCTGTACAGCGCACTGCCTCTATATACTACACACCCTGTATTATCTGCTGTACAGTGCACTGCCTCTATATACTACACAGCCCTGTATTATCTGCTGTACAGTGCACTGCCTCTATATACTACACACCCTGTATTATCTGCTGTACAGTGCACTGCCTCTATATACTACACACCCTGTATTATCTGCTGTACAGTGCACTGCCTCTATATACTACACACCCTGTATTATCTGCTGTACAGTGCACTGCCTCTATATACTACACACCCTGTATTATCTGCTGTACAGTGCACTGCCCCTATATACTACACACCCTGTATTATCTGCTGTACAGTGCACTGCCTCTATATACTACACACCCTGTATTATCTGCTGTACAGTGCACTGCCTCTATATACTACACACCCTGTATTATCTGCTGTACAGTGCACTGCCTCTATATACTACACACCCTGTATTATCTGCTGTACAGTGCACTGCCTCTATATACTACACACCCTGTATTATCTGCTGTACAGTGCACTGCCTCTATATACTACACAGCCCTGTATTATCTGCTGTACAGTGCACTGCCTCTATATACTACACAGCCCTGTATTATCTGCTGTACAGTGCACTGCCTCTATATACTACACACCCTGTATTATCTGCTGTACAGTGCACTGCCTCTATATACTACACAGCCCTGTATTATCTGCTGTACAGTGCACTGCCTCTATATACTACACACCCTGTATTATCTGCTATACAGTGCACTGCCTCTATATACTACACAGCCCTGTATTATCTGCTGTACAGTGCACTGCCTCTATATACTACACACCCTGTATTATCTGCTGTACAGCGCACTGCCTCTATATACTACACAGCCCTGTATTATCTGCTGTACAGTGCACTGCCTCTATATACTACACACCCTGTATTATCTGCTATACAGTGCACTGCCTCTATATACTACACAGCCCTGTATTATCTGCTGTACAGTGCACTGCCTCTATATACTACACACCCTGTATTATCTGCTGTACAGTGCACTGCCTCTATATACTACACACCCTGTATTATCTGCTGTACAGTGCACTGCCTCTATATACTACACAGCCCTGTATTATCTGCTGTACAGTGCACTGCCTCTATATACTACACACCCTGTATTATCTGCTATACAGTGCACTGCCTCTATATACTACACAGCCCTGTATTATCTGCTGTACAGTGCACTGCCTCTATATACTACACACCCTGTATTATCTGCTGTACAGCGCACTGCCTCTATATACTACACAGCCCTGTATTATCTGCTGTACAGTGCACTGCCTCTATATACTACACACCCTGTATTATCTGCTATACAGTGCACTGCCTCTATATACTACACAGCCCTGTATTATCTGCTGTACAGTGCACTGCCTCTATATACTACACACCCTGTATTATCTACTGTACAGTGCACTGCCTCTATATACTACACACCCTGTATTATCTGCTGTACAGTGCACTGCCTCTATATACTACACAGCCTGTATTATCTGCTGTACAGTGCACTGCCTCTATATACTACACACCCTGTATTATCTGCTGTACAGTGCACTGCCTCTATATACTACACACCCTGTATTATCTGCTGTACAGTGCACTGCCTCTATATACTACAACCCCTGTATTATCTGCTGTACAGCGCACTGCCTCTATATACTACACACCCCTGTATTATCTGCTGTACAGCGCACTGCCTCTATATACTACACACCCTGTATTATCTGCTGTACAGTGCACTGCCTCTATATACTACACAGCCCTGTATTATCTGCTGTACAGTGCACTGCCTCTATATACTACACACCCTGTATTATCTGCTGTACAGTGCACTGCCTCTATATACTACACACCCTGTATTATCTGCTGTACAGTGCACTGCCTCTATATACTACACACCCTGTATTATCTGCTGTACAGTGCACTGCCTCTATATACTACACACCCTGTATTATCTGCTGTACAGTGCACTGCCCCTATATACTACACACCCTGTATTATCTGCTGTACAGTGCACTGCCTCTATATACTACACACCCTGTATTATCTGCTGTACAGTGCACTGCCTCTATATACTACACACCCTGTATTATCTGCTGTACAGTGCACTGCCTCTATATACTACACACCCTGTATTATCTGCTGTACAGTGCACTGCCTCTATATACTACACACCCTGTATTATCTGCTGTACAGTGCACTGCCTCTATATACTACACACCCTGTATTATCTGCTGTACAGTGCACTGCCTCTATATACTACACACCCTGTATTATCTACTGTACAGTGCACTGCCTCTATATACTACACACCCTGTATTATCTGCTGTACAGTGCACTGCCTCTATATACTACACACCCTGTATTATCTGCTATACAGTGCACTGCCTCTATATACTACACAGCCCTGTATTATCTGCTGTACAGTGCACTGCCTCTATATACTACACACCCTGTATTATCTGCTGTACAGTGCACTGCCTCTATATACTGCACAGAGCTGTATTACCTGCTGTACAGTGCACTGCCTCTATATACTACACACCCTGTATTATCTGCTGTACAGTGCACTGCCTCTATATACTACACACCCTGTATTATCTGCTGTACAGTGCACTGCCTCTATATACTACACACCCTGTATTATCTGCTGTACAGTGCACTGCCTCTATATACTACACACCCTGTATTATCTGCTGTACAGTGCACTGCCTCTATATACTACACACCCTGTATTATCTGCTGTACAGTACACTGCCTCTATATACTACACACCCTGTATTATCTGCTGTACAGTACACTGCCTCTATATACTACACACCCTGTATTATCTGCTATACAGTGCACTGCCTCTATATACTACACAGCCCTGTATTATCTGCTGTACAGTGCACTGCCTCTATATACTACACACCCTGTATTATCTGCTGTACAGTGCACTGCCTCTATATACTACACACCCTGTATTATCTGCTGTACAGTGCACTGCCTCTATATACTACACACCCTGTATTATCTGCTGTACAGTGCACTGCCTCTATATACTACACACCCTGTATTATCTGCTGTACAGTGCACTGCCTCTATATACTACACACCCTGTATTATCTGCTGTACAGTGCACTGCCTCTATATACTACACAGCCCTGTATTATCTGCTGTACAGTGCACTGCCTCTATATACTACACACCCTGTATTATCTGCTGTACAGTGCACTGCCTCTATATACTACACACCCTGTATTATCTGCTGTACAGTGCACTGCCTCTATATACTACACAGCCCTGTATTATCTGCTGTACAGCGCACTGCCTCTATATACTACACACCCTGTATTATCTGCTGTACAGTGCACTGCCTCTATATACTACACACCCTGTATTATCTGCTGTACAGCGCACTGCCTCTATATACTACACAGCCCTGTATTATCTGCTGTACAGTGCACTGCCTCTATATACTACACAGCCTGTATTATCTGCTGTACAGCGCACTGCCTCTATATACTATACACCCTGTATTATCTGCTGTACAGCGCACTGCCTCTATATACTACACAGCCCTGTATTATCTGCTGTACAGTGCACTGCCTCTATATACTACACACCCTGTATTATCTGCTGTACAGTGCACTGCCTCTATATACTACACACCCTGTATTATCTGCTGTACAGCGCACTGCCTCTATATACTACACAGCCCTGTATTATCTGCTGTACAGTGCACTGCCTCTATATACTACACACCCTGTATTATCTGCTGTACAGTGCACTGCCTCTATATACTACACACCCTGTATTATCTGCTGTACAGTGCACTGCCTCTATATACTACACAGCCTGTATTATCTGCTGTACAGCGCACTGCCTCTATATACTATACACCCTGTATTATCTGCTGTACAGTGCACTGCCTCTATATACTACACAGCCTGTATTATCTGCTGTACAGCGCACTGCCTCTATATACTACACAGCCCTGTATTATCTGCTGTACAGTGCACTGCCTCTATATACTACACACCCTGTATTATCTGCTGTACAGTGCACTGCCTCTATATACTACACAGCCCTGTATTATCTGCTGTACAGTGCACTGCCTCTATATACTACACACCCTGTATTATCTGCTGTACAGCGCACTGCCTCTATATACTACACAGCCCTGTATTATCTGCTGTACAGTGCACTGCCTCTATATACTACACACCCTGTATTATCTGCTGTACAGTGCACTGCCTCTATATACTACACACCCTGTATTATCTGCTGTACAGTGCACTGCCTCTATATACTACACACCCTGTATTACCTGCTGTACAGCGCACTGCCTCTATATACTACACACCCTGTATTATCTGCTTTACAGTGCACTGCCTCTATATACTACACACCCTGTATTATCTGCTGTACAGTGCACTGCCTCTATATACTACACAGCCCTGTATTATCTGCTGTACAGCGCACTGCCTCTATATACTACACACCCTGTATTATCTGCTGTACAGTGCACTGCCTCTATATACTACACACCCTGTATTATCTGCTGTACAGTGCACTGCCTCTATATACTACACACCCTGTATTATCTGCTGTACAGTGCACTGCCTCTATATACTACACACCCTGTATTATCTGCTGTACAGTGCACTGCCTCTATATACTACACACCCTGTATTATCTGCTGTACGGTGCACTGCCTCGATATACTACACACCCTGTATTATCTGCTGTACAGTGCACTGCCTCTATATACTACACAGCCCTGTATTATCTGCTGTACAGTGCACTGCCTCTATATACTACACACCCTGTATTATCTGCTGTACAGCGCACTGCCTCTATATACTACACAGCCCTGTATTATCTGCTGTACAGTGCACTGCCTCTATACACTACACAGCCCTGTATTATCTGCTGTACAGTACACTGCCTCTATATACTACACACCCTGTATTATCTGCTGTACAGCGCCCTGCCTCTATATACTACACAGCCCTGTATTATCTGCTGTACAGTGCACTGCCTCTATATACTACACACCCTGTATTATCTGCTGTACAGTGCACTGCCTCTATATACTACACAGCCTGTATTATCTGCTGTACAGTGCACTGCCTCTATATACTACACACCCTGTATTATCTGCTGTACAGTGCACTGCCTCTATATACTACACACCCTGTATTATCTGCTGTACAGTGCACTGCCTCTATATACTACACACCCTGTATTATCTGCTGTACAGTGCACTGCCTCTATTTACTGCACAGAGCTGTATTACCTGCTGTACAGTGCACTGCCTCTATATACTGCACAGAGCTGTATTACCTGCTGTACAGTGCACTGCCTCTATATACTACACACCCTGTATTATCTGCTGTACAGTGCACTGCCTCTATATACTACACACCCTGTATTATCTGCTGTACAGTGCACTGCCTCTATATACTACACAGCCCTGTATTATCTGCTGTACAGTGCACTGCCTCTATATACTACACACCCTGTATTATCTGCTGTACAGTGCACTGCCTCTATATACTACACACACTGTATTATCTGCTGTACAGTGCCCTGCCTCTATATACTACACAGCCCTGTATTATCTGCTGTACAGTGCACTGCCTCTATATACTACACACCCTGTATTATCTGCTGTACAGTGCACTGCCTCTATATACTACACACCCTGTATTATCTGCTGTACAGTGCACTGCCTCTATATACTGCACAGAGCTGTATTACCTGCTGTACAGTGCACTGCCTCTATATACTACACACCCTGTATTATCTGCTGTACAGTGCACTGCCTCTATATACTACACACCCTGTATTATCTGCTGTACAGTGCACTGCCTCTATATACTACACAGCCCTGTATTATCTGCTGTACAGTGCACTGCCTCTATATACTACACACCCTGTATTATCTGCTGTACAGTGCACTGCCTCTATATACTACACACCCTGTATTATCTGCTGTACAGTGCACTGCCTCTATATACTACACAGCCCTGTATTATCTGCTGTACAGTGCACTGCCTCTATATACTACACACCCTGTATTATCTGCTGTACAGTGCACTGCCTCTATATACTACACACCCTGTATTATCTGCTGTACAGTGCACTGCCTCTATATACTACACAGCCTGTATTATCTGCTGTACAGTGCACTGCCTCTATATACTACACACCCTGTATTATCTGCTGTACAGTGCACTGCCTCTATATACTACACAGCCCTGTATTATCTGCTGTACAGTGCACTGCCCCTATATACTACACATCCTGTATTATCTGCTGTACAGTGCACTGCCTCTATATACTACACAGCCCTGTATTATCTGCTGTACAGTGCACTGCCTCTATATACTACACAGCCCTGTATTATCTGCTGTACAGTGCACTGCCTCTATATACTACACACCCTGTATTATCTGCTGTACAGTGCACTGCCTCTATATACTACACACCCTGTATTATCTACTGTACAGTGCACTGCCTCTATATACTACACAGCCCTGTATTATCTGCTGTACAGTGCACTGCCTCTATATACTACACACCCTGTATTATCTGCTGTACAGTGCACTGCCTCTATATACTACACAACCTGTATTATCTGCTGTACAGTGCACTGCCTCTATATACTACACACCCTGTATTATCTGCTGTACAGTGCACTGCCTCTATATACTACACAGCCCTGTATTATCTGCTGTACAGTGCACTGCCTCTATATACTACACACCCTGTATTATCTGCTGTACAGTGCACTGCCTCTATATACTACACAGCCCTGTATTATCTGCTGTACAGTGCACTGCCTCTATATACTACACACCCTGTATTATCTGCTGTACAGTGCACTGCCTCTATATACTACAACCCCTGTATTATCTGCTGTACAGCGCACTGCCTCTATATACTACACAGCCCTGTATTATCTGCTGTACAGCGCACTGCCTCTATATACTACACAGCCCTGTATTATCTGCTGTACAGTGCACTGCCTCTATATACTACACACCCTGTAATATCTGCTGTACAGTGCACTGCCTCTATATACTACACAGCCCTGTATTATCTGCTGTACAGTGCGCTGCCTCTATATACTACACACCCTGTATTATCTGCTGTACAGTGCACTGCCTCTATATACTACACAGCCTGTATTATCTGCTGTACAGTGCACTGCCTCTATATACTACACACCCTGTATTATCTGCTGTACAGTGTACTGCCTCTATATACTACACACCCTGTATTATCTGCTGTACAGCGCACTGCCTCTATATACTACACACCCTGTATTATCTGCTGTACAGTGCACTGCCTCTATATACTACACACCCTGTATTATCTGCTGTACAGTGCACTGCCTCTTCATACTGCACTGACCTCTGGTATATGCACTATCATTTGGGAAAAGGTGAACAATATGGTCAGCCCCAGAAATCATGAAGCTTTTACCAAGAAAGTTCATTGAGACGATACTAGCAGGTGCGGAAATCTTTTCTTCATGGGTGAAATTGTACAGTGTTCCTCTGATGTTGGAATTAAACCTACTTATTGCTCCAAGACATTCTGGCAGTTCCTGAAGTCACCATCAATCCCCCTGCCGAATGATGCTGAATAGGTCAGGGGGCCAGCCATGCAGGTCCACAACAATAAACCTTCCCTATAATCCTTCCTAAAATAACAGCTTTATTTCCTACAAGAAAAGGTTTTGGTTTCGACTACAGTGGACAATCCCTTTAATCCCAGGCACCATGTGACCAGTGTTGGATTGGTTGATGGTAATACAAATAAACATTCCCAGTGTCAGTCCTGACAGCAGAGTCTTAGAGAGTGCTCATTGGTGTGGAAGAACAATGCGAGAGCGTTTCCCTGCGGCCCATCCACAGAATGATGAAACAGGAAAGAAGCTACAACAACAGATTGTTGTGTCCACTCCAAGTCCCAGCATTCCCAGCCCGCGCTGAGATGTGAGCCGGCCGCGCTGGGACTGCAGTCATCACTCGCACAACACAGGATTGTTAGTGACTCGTCCCATCGCTGACATTCACTCCTATCGCTTTTTGATTACTATATTCCTGGAGAGGTCAAGTGTGGATATTGGATAATATGGTGCCCAACTACAGTGACCATAGAAGTGGGGGACCACAGAAAACATGTAAGGGGTGCAGGTTCAAGTCAAACAGAGTGGGGGTCATTTTTTTAGGGCCCGATTTGAGTTTTCCCGACGTGTTACCCGAATATTTCCGATTTGCGCCGATTTCCCCTGAATTGCCCCGGGACTTGCGATCAGATTGTGGCGCATCGGCGCCGGCATGCACGCGACGGAAATGGGGGGCGTGGCCGAACGAAAACCCGACGGATTCGGAAAAACCGCCGCATTTAAAAAAAGAAAAGTGTCGCGGAACTTGCACTTACCTTCACTAGGAATAGGCCGGTGAATTTCAGGGCATTCCGGCGGGCCTCAGCGCAGCAGCGACACCTGGTGGACGGCGGAGGAACTGCCTTAGTGAATCGCCGGAAGACCCGAACCCACCGCAGAGAACGCGCCGCTGGATCGCGAATGGGCCAAGTAAGTAAATCTGCCCCATTGTGTAGCATGGAGTGGAAGGAATCCAGTTATTCAGCCCCAACCCAAAGAGATACAGATTTTCAGTCCGGAACTGTCCTTGATTGGTGGCAGCTGCACTGATTACTGTATGTGACAATAGATGGAGTCCGGCACAAATCAGGAGAAGAAATATGGTAACCAGAAGAGGAAGCCAAGGTGTGTCTCTGGCTCCCTGCCTCTTATCATGACCTCCATCTCCAGGTGAGGACATAAGGACGTAGCGCTCAGCACAGAGGTCACATGAAACCACCTCTATAACAGCAGCTGACGTTAAGCACAAGATTTGACAACAGTGTAAGAGACTTTCAGCTGTGCCAGGATGGGGCCACTGGTATCTCCTCTGATCTACTGTGTGTGTGGAGTCACCAACATCCCAGGATGGACCACTGAGACCTCCTCTGATCTTCTGGGTGTGTGGAGTCACCGATGTGCCAGTATGGGGCCACTGGGACCTCCTCTGATCTCCTGGGTGTGTGGAGTCACCAACATCCCAGGATGGGACCACTGGGACCTCCTCTGATCTTCTGAGTGTGAGGAGTCACCGATGTGCCAGTATGGGGCCACTGGGACCTCCTCTGATCTCCTGGGTGTGTGGAGTCACCAACATACCAAGATGGGACCACTGGGACCTCCTCTGATCTTCTGGGTGTGTGGAGTCACCAATGTGCCAGGATGGGGCCACTGGGACCTCCTCTGATCTCCTGGGTGTGTGGAGTCACCAACATCCCAGGATGGACCACTGAGACCTCCTCTGATCTTCTGGGTGTGTGGAGTCACCGATGTGCCAGTATGGGGCCACTGGGACCTCCTCTGATCTCCTGGGTGTGTGGAGTCACCGATGTGCCAGTATGGGGCCACTGGGACCTCCTCTGATATCCTGGGTGTGTGGAGTCACCAACATCCCAAGATAGGACCACTGGGACCTCCTCTGATCTTCTGGGTGTGTGGAGTCACCGATGTGCCAGTATGGGGCCACTGGGACCTCCTCTGATCTCCTGGGTGTGTGGAGTCACCAACATACCAAGATGGGACCACTGGGACCTCCTCTGATCTTCTGGGTGTGTGGAGTCACCAATGTGCCAGGATGGGGCCACTGGGACCTCCTCTGATCTCCTGGGTGTGTGGAGTCACCAACATCCCAGGATGGACCACTGAGACCTCCTCTGATCTTCTGGGTGTGTGGAGTCACCGATGTGCCAGTATGGGGCCACTGGGACCTCCTCTGATCTCCTGGGTGTGTGGAGTCACCGATGTGCCAGTATGGGGCCACTGGGACCTCCTCTGATATCCTGGGTGTGTGGAGTCACCAACATCCCAAGATAGGACCACTGGGACCTCCTCTGATCTTCTGGGTGTGTGGAGTCACCGATGTGCCAGTATGGGGCCACTGGGATCTCCTCTGATCTCCTGTGTGTGTGGAGTCACCGATGTGCCAGGATGGGGCCACTGGGACCTCCTCTGATCTCCTGGGTGTGTGGAGTCACCAACATCCCAGCATGGGGCCACTGGGACCTCCTCTGATCTCCTGGGTGTGTGGAGTCACCAATATCCCAGGATGGACCACTGAGACCTCCTCTGATCTTCTGGGTGTGTGGAGTCACCGATGTGCCAGTATGGGGCCACTGGGACCTCCTCTGATCTCCTGGGTGTGTGGAGTCACCGATGTGCCAGTATGGGGCCACTGTGACCTCCTCTGATCTCCTGGGTGTGTGGAGTCACCAACATCCCAAGATAGGACCACTGGGACCTCCTCTGATCTTCTGGGTGTGTGGAGTCACCGATGTGCCAGTATGGGGCCACTGGGATCTCCTCTGATCTCCTGTGTGTGTGGAGTCACCGATGTGCCAGGATGGGGCCACTGGGACCTCCTCTGATCTCCTGGGTGTGTGGAGTCACCAACATCCCAGCATGGGGCCACTGGGACCTCCTCTGATCTTCTGAGTGTGAGGAGTCACCGATGTGCCAGGATTGGGCCACTGGGACCTCCTCTGATCTCCTGGGTGTGTGGAGTCACCAACATCCCAAGATGGGACCACTGGGACCTCCTCTGATCTTCTGGGTGTGTGGAGTCACCGATGTGCCAGTATGGGGCCACTGGGACCTCCTCTGATCTCCTGGGTGTGTGGAGTCACCAACATCCCAAGATGGGACCACTGGGACCTCCGCTGATCTTCTGGGTGTGTGGAGTCACCAACATACCAAGATGGGACCACTGGGACCTCCTCTGATCTTCTGGGTGTGTGGAGTCACCGATGTGCCAGTATGGGGCCACTGGGATCTCCTCTGATCTCCTGTGTGTGTGGAGTCACCGATGTGCCAGGATGGGGCCACTGGGACCTCCTCTGATCTCCTGGGTGTGTGGAGTCACCAATATCCCAGGATGGACCACTGAGACCTCCTCTGATCTTCTGGGTGTGTGGAGTCACCGATGTGCCAGTACGGGGCCACTGGGACCTCCTCTGATCTCCTGGGTGTGTGGAGTCACCGATGTGCCAGTATGGGGCCACTGGGACCTCCTCTGATCTCCTGGGTGTGTGGAGTCACCAACATCCCAAGATAGGACCACTGGGACCTCCTCTGATCTTCTGGGTGTGTGGAGTCACCGATGTGCCAGTATGGTGCCACTGGGACCTCCTCTGATCTCCTGGGTGTGTGGAGTCACCAACATCCCAAGATAGGACCACTGGGACCTCCTCTGATCTTCTGGGTGTGTGGAGTCACCAACATACCAAGATGGGGCCACTGGGACCTCCTCTGATCTTCTGGGCATGTGGAGTCACCGATGTGCCAGTATGGGGCCACTGGGATCTCCTCTGATCTCCTGTGTGTGTGGAGTCACCGATGTGCCAGGATGGGGCCACTGGGACCTCCTCTGATCTCCTGGGTGTGTGGAGACACCAACATCCCAGCATGGGGCCACTGGGACCTCCTCTGATCTTCTGAGTGTGAGGAGTCACCGATGTGCCAGGATTGGGCCACTGGGACCTCCTCTGATCTCCTGTGTGTGTGGAGTCACCAACATCCCAAGATGGGACCACTGGGACCTCCTCTGATCTTCTGGGTGTGTGGAGTCACCGATGTGCCAGTATGGGGCCACTGGGACCTTCTCTGATCTCCTGGGTGTGTGGAGTCACCACCATCCCAAGATGGGACCACTGGGACCTCCTCTGATCTTCTGGGTGTGTGGAGTCACCAACATACCAAGATGGGACCACTGGGACCTCCTCTGATCTTCTGGGTGTGTGGAGTCACCGATGTCCCAGTATGGGGCCACTGGGAACTCCTCTAATCTCCTGGGTGTGTGGAGTCACCAACATCCCAGCATGGGGCCACTGGGACCTCCTCTGATCTCCTGTGTGTGTGGAGTCACCGATGTGCCAGTATGGTGCCACTGGGACCTCCTCTGATCTCCTGGGTGTGTGGAGTCACTGACAAGTCAGGATGGGCCCACTGGGTCCTCCTATGATCTCCTTTTTGTGTGTAGTCACCAACGTGCCAGGATGGGGCCACTGGGACCTCCTCTGATCTCCTGTTTGTGTGTATTCACCAACGTGCCAGGATGGGGCCACTGGGACCTCCTCTGATCTCCTGTGTGTGTAGAGTCACCGGTGTGCCAGTATGGGGCCACTGGGACCTCCTCTGATCTCCTGGGTGTGTGGAGTCACTGACAAGTCAGGATGGGCCCACTGGGTCCTCCTATGATCTCCTGTTTGTGTGTAGTCACCAACGTGCCAGGATGGGGCCACTGGGACCTCCTCTGATCTCCTGTTTGTGTGTAGTCACCAACGTGCCAGGATCGGGCCACTGGGACCTCCTCTGATCTCATATGTGTGTGGAGTCACCGACGAGCCAGGATGAGCCCACTGGGGCCTCCTCTGATCTCTCCTTTGTGTAGTCACCAACGTGCCAGGTTGGGGCCACTGGGACCTCCTGTGTGGGGTCACCAATGTGCCAGGATGGGGCCACTGGGAACTCCCCGATCTCCTGTTTGTGTGTAGTCACCGATGTGCCAGTATGGGGCCACTGGGACCTCCTCTGATCTCCTGTATGTGTGGAGTCACCGACGAGCCAGGATGGGCCCAGTGGGACCTCCTATGACAGGGGTCTCAAACTCAATTTACCTGGGGGCCGCTTGAGGTAGATTCTGGGTAAGGCTGGGCCGCATCAAGTTTTCCACACAAAATGCACTTACAAAATAACATTATTCAGATTCAAATGTCATGGCGTCTCCCAGCGCAAGGAAAGCCCCGAGCTGGGAGACATGTTTTTTCTCTATGAACGCGTCCTGTGCACCGAGGGGTCCCAAGCTCCTACCGCACTGAGCCCAGTCAGGGACACTCCATCGCCCTCCCTCCCCCCCGGTACTTGCCTCCCCGTGTCCCTCCCATCGAAGAAGATGAAGTCGCCGCTCTGACCTGCACCAAGGGCGTTCAGAGCGGCGACTTCATCTTCTTCAAGTACCGGAGGGAAGGGGATTAACCGGTTACGGGCCCTTTCCTGTTTTTTCATGTCCATTTTTCACTCCCCACCTTCAAAAATCTATAACTTTTTTATTTCTCCATGTAAAGAGCTGTGTGACGGCTTGTTTTCTGCGTAACAAATTGCACTTCACAGTGATGGTATTTAATATTCCATGCCATGTACTTGGAAGCGGGAAAAAAATTCCAAATGCAATGAAAATGGTGAAAAAACGCATTTGCGCCATTTTCTTGTGGGCTTGGACATTACTGCTTTTACTGAGCGCCCCAAATGACGTGTCTACTTTATTCTTTGGGTCGGTACGATTAAGGGGATACCAAATTTGTATAGGTTTTATAATGTTTTTTACAAAAATTAAACCCTCCTGTACAAAACTTATTTTTTTGATTTTGCCAAATTCTGGCGCTAATAATTTTTTCATACTTTAGTGTACGGAGCTGTGGGTGGTGTATTTTTTTGCGAAATTTGATAATATTTTCAATGATATCATTTTTAGGACTGTACGACCTTTTGTACTGATCACTTTTTATAGATTTTTTATATTTTTCAAAATGGCGCTATTTTCCGTTACGGGGTTAAAAGCAGTGAAAAACCGTTATCATATTTTGATCAGGCATTTTCGGACGCGTCGATACCTGATGTGTTTATGATTTTTACTGTTTATTTATATTTATGTCAGTTCTAGGGAATGGGAGGTGATTTGAAATTTTAGGTTTTTTTATTATAATTATTTTTTTTTTAACTTTTTTGTATTTTTATTTATACTATTTTTCAGACTCCCTAGGGTACTTTAACCCTAGGTTGTCTGATCGATCCTATCATATACTGCCATACTGCAGTATGGCAGTATATGGGGATTTTCCTCCTCATTCATTACAATGTGCTATGACGTCACGGGGAGCGGCGATCCCAGGTAAGATGGCGGCGCCCATGTGCCGCTATCTTTTTGAGGCTGCTGGCAGCTTTGCCGGCAGCTATCGCTGTGCAAACACCCGCGATCGGTGCTAGCACCGATCGCGGGTGTTACCGGTAAGCCTTTGCTGCAATATGCAGCAAAGACTTACCGGCTATGGAGAGGGCTCAGCCCGTGAGCCCTCTCCATGCAGCGTGACCCGACCGCCGCCGTGAATACACGGCGGGCGTTGCTTTTCCAGGTGGGGGCCGCAAAATATCGCGGGCCGCGAGTTTGAGACCCCTGTCCTATGATCTCTCCTGTGTGGAGTCACCGATGTGCCAGGATGGGGCCACTAGGACCTCCTATGATCTCTCTTTTGTGGAGTCAACAACGTGCCAGGACGGGGGACTGGGACCTCCTCTGATCTCCTGTTTGTGTGTAGTCACCAACGTGCCAGGATGGGGCCACTGGGACCTCCTCTGATCTCCTGTGTGTGTGGAGTCACCGACGAGCCAGGATGGGGCCACGGGGAACTACTCTCCTCTCCTGTTTGTGTGGAGTCAGGGACATGCCAGGATGGAGCCATTGTGAACTCCACTGTACTCCTTTGTGTGTCTGGAGTCATCGACGTGCCAGGATGGGACCTCCTCTGATCTCTTTTGTGTGTGGGTAAATGAAATGCCAGGATAGGGCCATCAGTGTGAAACACCTGAAAATATCTGTCAGAGTTGATGGTTCTGTGGACCCTCTGGACCAACGCAGAAGGTGGTACTAGCTGACACCTGGGACCGGAGTCTAAGTGGCACCCGGTCTTCACCAGAGCCCGCCACAAAGCGGAATGGTCTTGCTGCGGCGGGGTGCCACCAGGTCGTTCCACAGGTGTGACTAGGCCCGCAGTGGCAGCCAAGGTAGTAATCCAGAACACAGTCAGAGCCCGGGGTGACAGTGGGAGAACAGCAGCGAAGGAGACACTGGAACTCATGGCAGGAACGCAGGGATGGACTGGAAAGCAGGAACAGGATAACTGGAGCAAGAATACAGGATGGAACACAGGAGGGCTTTTACTTCACAGGAAATGGCTGAAGATTCGGTGGGGAATGATGGGAGCCGCCAGATTATATAGCAGAGCCAAATAAGACCAGCGCCAATCACCAGGACACTAGCCCTTTAAATCCTGGAGAGCCAACGCATGCGCTCTAGAGAGCGGGGACGGGCACGCGGCCTTGTCGGGACCGATGCTGGAGTGTAGAGAGGTAAGGGGACGTGGAAGTGCCACACAGAAGGGCACAGGTATGCCATGCCTCAGATCGTGGGGGCTCCTTTTGCTTTGATTACTGCCTTGCACACTCTTGGCTTCTATTGATGAGCTTCAAGAGGAACTACTACAGTCTTTTGGATTGCTGCCTTTCTCCCTTTGTGGTTCAGTATAATCCCCACCAGTGTCACCACCAAAGCCCCCCACGCCATCACTCCCAGCAGCCCCCCCACACCATCACACCCAACAGTGTCAACAGCACAGCCTCCCCACACCATCAACCCCAACAGTCACCAGCACAGCCCCCCACACCATCACCCCCAACAGTGTCACCAGCAAAGCTCCCTACACCATCACACCCAACAGTGTCAACAGCACAGCCTCCCACACCATCACATCCAATAGTGTCAAACGAACAGCCCCCCCACACCATCAACCCCAACAGTCACCAGCACAGCCCCCCACACCATCACCCCCAACAGTGTCACCAGCAAAGTTCCCTACACCATCACACCCAACCAGAAAAGCCCCCCACACACACACCAGTGCCTTCAGTGTGAATCTACAATTTTTATACTCATGAAAAGTGTGTGTGTGTGTGTACAATATGCCAGGAAAGAGCCATTGGGAACTTTTCTGATCTCACATTTGTGTGGAACCCCCAACATGCCAGGATGGGACCTCCTCTGATTTCCATTGGAATTTCTTCTGATCTCCTCCACTTTGTGTTTGGAACATGTACATGCCAGGACAAAGCCATTGGTACCTCAGCTGATTTACAGTGGTAGAATCAGTGATGTGCCAGAATGGAGTCACTGGGATCTCCTCTGATCTCCTGGGTGTGTGGAGTCACCAACATCCCAGGATGGGGCCACTGGGACCTCCTCTGATCTCCTGTGTGTGTGTGGAGTCAACAACATCCCAGCAGGGGGCACTGGGATCTCCTGGGTGTGTGGAGTCACCAACATCCCAGGATGGAGCCACTGGGATCTCCTCTGATCTCCTGGGTGTGTGGAGTCACCAACATCCCAGGATGGGACCACTGGGATCTCCTCTAATCTCGTGTGAGTGTGTAGTCACCAACATCCCAGGATGGGACCACTGGGATCGCCTCTAATCTCGTGTAAGTGTGTAGTCATAAACATCCCAGGATGGGGCCACTGGGATCTCCTCTAATCTCCTGTGTGTGCGGAGTCACCAACATCCCAGGATGGAGCCACTGGGATCTCCTCTGATCTCCTGGGTGTGTGGAGTCACCAACATCCCAGGATGGGACCACTGGGATCTCCTCTAATCTCGTGTGAGTGTGTAGTCACCAACATCCCAGGATGGGACCACTGGTATCTCCTCTAATCTCGTGTGAGTGTGTAGTCACAAACATCCCAGGATGGGGCCACTGGGACCTCCTCTAATCTCCTGTGTGTGCGGAGTCACCAACATCCCAGGATGGAGCCACTGGGATCTCCTCTGATCTCCTGGGTGTGTGGAGTCACCAACATCCCAGGATGGGACCACTGGGATCTCCTCTAATCTCGTGTGAGTGTGTAGTCACCAACATACCAGGATGGGACCACTGGGATCTCCTCTAATCTCGTGTGAGTGTGTAGTCACAAACATCCCAGGATGGGGCCACTGGGACCTCCTCTAATCTCCTGTGTGTGCGGAGTCACCAACATCCCAGGATGGACCACTGGGATCTCCTCTGATCTCCTGTGTGCGTGGAGTCACCAACATCCCAGGATGGGACCACTGGGATCTCCTCTAATCTTGTGTGAGTGTGTAGTCACCAACATGCCAAAATGGACCACTGGGATCTCCTCTGATCTCCTGTGTGTGTGGAGTTACCAACATTCCAGGATGGGACCACTGGGATCTCCTCTAATCTCGTGTGAGTGTGTAGTCACCAACATGCCAGGATGGACCACTGGGATCTCCTCTGATCTCCTGTGTGTGTGGAGTTACCAACATTCCAGGATGGGGCCACTGGGATCTCCTCTGATCTTCTGGGTGTGTGGAGTCACCGATGTGCCAGTATGGGGCCACTGGGAACTCCTCTAATCTCGTGTGAGTGTGTAGTCACCAACATCCCAGTATGGGGCCACTGGGATCTCCTCTGATCTCCTGTGTGTGTGGAGTCACCAACATCCCAGGATGGGGCCACTGGGATCTCCTCTGATCTCCTGTGTGTGTGTGGAGTCACCAACATCCCAGGATGGAGCCACTGGGATCTCCTCTGATCTCCTGTGTGTGTGGAGTCACCAACATCCCAGGATGGGACCACTGGGATCTCCTCTAATCTCCTGTGTGTGCGGAGTCACCAACATCCCAGGATGGACCACTGGGATCTCCTCTGATCTCCTGTGTGTGTGGAGTTACCAACATTCCAGGATGGGACCACTGGGATCTCCTCTGATCTCCTGTGTGTGTGGAGTCACCGATGTGCCAGGATGGACCACTGGGATCTCCTCTGATCTCCTGTGTGTGCAGAGTCACCAACATCCCAGGATGGGGCCACTGGGACCTCCTCTGTTCTCCTGTGTGTGTGGAGGACTCTGAGCTCCTGAATGGAATCTGTAGCTTTATCCTGGGAGATTTTTTCCAGATGTGACATTGTGATCTCGTTTTCATCCTGATGTCACTGGCACAATCCTCTTCCCATGAAAATCTCCTATTCTCAGATGTGATGATATTCAAACACTGGGAACTTGTATCCATGGAAATAACAACACCTCCAGTAGGATGAAAGGCTTCTATCTGCTCTGTATACCACTATGTGTGACACATCGTGTGACCAGGCAATGGAATCACAAAAATGGGAACACTAAGAACTAGCTGCAGGCATGGTAAGATGGGAACACCAAGAACCAGGTACAGGCATGGTAAGATGGGGGCACCAAGAACCAGCTGCAGGCATGGTAAGATGGAGACACCAAGAAACAGCTGCGGGAATGGTAAGATGGGGGCACCAAGAACCAGCTGCAGGAATGGTAAGATGGGAACACCAAGAACCAGCTGCAGGCATGGTAAGATGGAGACACCAAGAACCAGCTGCAGGCATGGTAAGATGGAGAAACCAAGAACCAGCTGCAGGCATGGTAAGATGGGGGCACCAAGAACCAGCTGCAGGCATGGTAAGATGGAGAAACCAAGAACCAGCTGCAGGCATGGTAAGATGGGGGCACCAAGAACCAGCTGCAGGCATGGTAAGATGGGGGTACCAAGAACCAGCTGCAGGCATGGTAAGATGGGGACACCAAGAACCAGCTGCAGGCATGGTAAGATGGAGACACCAGAAACCAGCTGCATGAATGGTAAGATGGGGGCACCAAGAACCAGCTGCAGGCATGGTAAGATGGGGACACCAAGAACCAGCTGCAGGCATGGTAAGATGGGGGCACCAAGAACTAGCTGCAGGCATGGTAAGATGGGGGCACCAAGAACCAGCTGCAGGCATGGTAAGATGGGGGCACCAAGAACCAGCTGCAGGCATGGTAAGATGGAAACACCAAGAACCAGCTGCAGGCATGGTAAGATGGGGGCACCAAGAACCAGCTGCAGGCATGGTAAGATGGAGACACCAAGAACCAGCTGCAGGCATGGTAAGATGGGGGCACCAAGAACCAGCTGCAGGCATGGTAAGACGGAGACACCAAGAACCAGCTGCAGGCATGGAAAGATGGAGACACCAAGAACCAGCTGCAGGCATGGTAAGATGGAGACACCAAGAACCAGCTGCAGGCATGGTAAGATAGAGACACCAAGAACCAGCTGCAGGCATGGTAAGATGGAGACACCAAGAACCAGCTGCAGGCATGGTAAGATGGAGACACCAAGAACCAGCTGCAGGCATGGTAAGATGGGGGCACCAAGAACCAGCTGCAGGCATGGTAAGACGGAGACACCAAGAACCAGCTGCAGGCATGGTAAGATGGGGGTACCAAGAACCAGCTGCAGGCATGGTAAGATGGAGACACCAAGAACCAGCTGCAGGCATGGTAAGATGGAGACACCAAGAACCAGCTGCAGGCATGGTAAGATGGAGACACCAAGAACCAGCTGCAGGCATGGTAAGACGGAGACACCAAGAACCAGCTGCAGGCATGGTAAGACGGAGACACCAAGAACCAGCTGCAGGCATGGTAAGACGGAGACACCAAGAACCAGCTGCAGGCATGGTAAGATGGAGACACCAAGAACCAGCTGCAGGCATGGTAAGATGGAGACACCAAGAACCAGCTGCAGGAATGGTAAGATGGAGACACCAAGAACCAGCTGCAGGCATGGTAAGATGGAGACACCAAGACCCAGCTGCAGGCATGGTAAGATAGAGACACCAAGAACCAGCTGCAGGCATGGTAAGATGGGGGCACCAAGAACCAGCTGCAGGAATGGTAAGATGGGGGCACCAAGAACCAGCTGCAGGCATGGTAAGATGGGGGCACCAAGAACCAGCTGCAGGCATGGTAAGATGGGGGCACCAAGAACCAGCTGCAGGCATGGTAAGATGGAGACACCAAGAACCAGCTGCAGGCATGGTAAGATGGAGACACCAAGAACCAGCTGCAGGCATGGTAAGATAGAGACACCAAGAACCAGCTGCAGGCATGGTAAGATGGGGGCACCAAGAACCAGCTGCAGGAATGGTAAGATGGGGGCACCAAGAACCAGCTGCAGGCATGGTAAGATGGGGGCACCAAGAACCAGCTGCAGGCATGGTAAGATGGAGACACCAAGAACCAGCTGCAGGAATGGTAAGATGGAGACACCAAGAACCAGCTGCAGGCATGGTAAGATGGGGGCACCAAGAACCAGCTGCAGGAATGGTAAGATGGGGGCACCAAGAACCAGCTGCAGGCATGGTAAGATGGGGGCACCAAGAACCAGCTGCAGGCATGGTAAGATAGAGACACCAAGAACCAGCTGCAGGCATGGTAAGATGGGGACACCAAGAACAAGCTGCAGGCATGGTAAGATGGAGACACCAAGAACCAGCTGCAGGCATGGTAAGATAGAGACACCAAGAACCAGCTGCAGGCATGGTAAGATAGAGACACCAAGAACCAGCTGCAGGCATGGTAAGATGGGGACACCAAGAACCAGCTGCAGGCATGGTAAGATGGAGACACCAAGAATCAGCTGCAGGCATGGTAAGATGGAGACACCAAGAACCAGCTGCAGGCATGGTAAGATAGAGACACCAAGAACCAGCTGCAGGCATGGTAAGATAGAGACACCAAGAACCAGCTGCAGGCATGGTAAGATGGGGGCACCAGGAACCAGCTGCAGGCATGGTAAGATGGGGACACCAAGAACCAGCTGCAGGCATGGTAAGATGGAGACACCAAGAACCAGCTGCAGGCATGGTAAGATAGAGACACCAAGAACCAGCTGCAGGCATGGTAAGATGGGGACACCAAGAACCAGCTGCAGGCATGGTAAGATGGAAACACCAAGAACCAGCTGCAGGCATGGTAAGATGGGGGTACCAAGAACCAGCTGCAGGCATGGTAAGATGGGGACACTAAGAACCAGCTGCAGGCATGGTAAGCTGGGGGCACCAAGAACCAGCTGCAGGCATGGTAAGATGGAGACACCAAGAACCAGCTGCAGGCATGGTAAGATGGAGACACCAAGAACCAGCTGCAGGCATGGTAAGATGGAGACACAAAGAACCAGCTGCAGGCATGGTAAGATGGGGGCACCAAGAACCAGCTGCAGGCATGGTAAGATGGGGGCACCAAGAACCAGCTGCAGGAATGGTAAGATGGGGGCACCAAGAACCAGCTGCAGGCATGGTAAGATGGGGGCACCAAGAACCAGCTGCAGGCATGGTAAGATGGGGGCACCAAGAACCAGCTGCAGGCATGGTAAGATGGAGACACCAAAAACCAGCTGCAGGCATGGTAAGATGGAGACACCAAGAACCAGCTGCAGGCATGGTAAGATAGAGACACCAAGAACCAGCTGCAGGCATGGTAAGATGGGGGCACCAAGAACCAGCTGCAGGAATGGTAAGATGGGGGCACCAAGAACCAGCTGCAGGCATGGTAAGATGGGGGCACCAAGAACCAGCTGCAGGCATGGTCAGATGGGGGCACCAAGAACCAGCTGCAGGAATGGTAAGATGGGGGCACCAAGAACCAGCTGCAGGCATGGTAAGATGGGGGCACCAAGAACCAGCTGCAGGCATGGTAAGATGGGGGCACCAAGAACCAGCTGCAGGCATGGTAAGATGGAGACACCAAGAACCAGCTGCAGGCATGGTAAGATGGAGACACCAAGAACCAGCTGCAGGCATGGTAAGATGGAGACACCAAGAACCAGCTGCAGGCATGGTAAGATAGAGACACCAAGAACCAGCTGCAGGCATGGTAAGATGGGGGCACCAAGAACCAGCTGCAGGAATGGTAAGATGGGGGCACCAAGAACCAGCTGCAGGCATGGTAAGATGGGGGCACCAAGAACCAGCTGCAGGCATGGTCAGATGGAGACACCAAGAACCAGCTGCAGGAATGGTAAGATGGAGACACCAAGAACCAGCTGCAGGCATGGTAAGATGGGGACACCAAGAACCAGCTGCAGGCATGGTAAGATGGGGACACCAAGAACCAGCTGCAGGCATGGTAAGATAGAGACACCAAGAACCAGCTGCAGGCATGGTAAGATGGAGACACCAAGAACCAGCTGCAGGAATGGTAAGATGGGGGCACCAGGAACCAGCTGCAGGCATGGTAAGATGGGGACACCAAGAACCAGCTGCAGGCATGGTAAGATGGAGACACCAAGAACCAGCTGCAGGCATGGTAAGATAGAGACACCAAGAACCAGCTGCAGGCATGGTAAGATGGGGACACCAAGAACCAGCTGCAGGCATGGTAAGATGGAAACACCAAGAACCAGCTGCAGGCATGGTAAGATGGGGGTACCAAGAACCAGCTGCAGGCATGGTAACATGGGAACACCAAGAAACAGCTGCAGGCATGGTAAGATGGGGACACTAAGAACCAGCTGCAGGCATGGTAAGCTGGGGGCACCAAGAACCAGCTGCAGGCATGGTAAGATGGAGACACCAAGAACCAGCTGCAGGCATGGTAAGATGGAGACACCAAGAACCAGCTGCAGGCATGGTAAGATGGAGACACAAAGAACCAGCTGCAGGCATGGTAAGATGGGGGCACCAAGAACCAGCTGCAGGCATGGTAAGATGGGGGCACCAAGAACCAGCTGCAGGAATGGTAAGATGGGGGCACCAAGAACCAGCTGCAGGCATGGTAAGATGGGGGCACCAAGAACCAGCTGCAGGCATGGTAAGATGGGGGCACCAAGAACCAGCTGCAGGCATGGTAAGATGGAGACACCAAAAACCAGCTGCAGGCATGGTAAGATGGAGACACCAAGAACCAGCTGCAGGCATGGTAAGATAGAGACACCAAGAACCAGCTGCAGGCATGGTAAGATGGGGGCACCAAGAACCAGCTGCAGGAATGGTAAGATGGGGGCACCAAGAACCAGCTGCAGGCATGGTAAGATGGGGGCACCAAGAACCAGCTGCAGGCATGGTCAGATGGGGGCACCAAGAACCAGCTGCAGGAATGGTAAGATGGGGGCACCAAGAACCAGCTGCAGGCATGGTAAGATGGGGGCACCAAGAACCAGCTGCAGGCATGGTAAGATGGGGGCACCAAGAACCAGCTGCAGGCATGGTAAGATGGAGACACCAAGAACCAGCTGCAGGCATGGTAAGATGGAGACACCAAGAACCAGCTGCAGGCATGGTAAGATAGAGACACCAAGAACCAGCTGCAGGCATGGTAAGATGGGGGCACCAAGAACCAGCTGCAGGAATGGTAAGATGGGGGCACCAAGAACCAGCTGCAGGCATGGTAAGATGGGGGCACCAAGAACCAGCTGCAGGCATGGTCAGAAGGAGACACCAAGAACCAGCTGCAGGAATGGTAAGATGGAGACACCAAGAACCAGCTGCAGGCATGGTAAGATGGGGGCACCAAGAACCAGCTGCAGGAATGGTAAGATGGGGGCACCAAGAACCAGCTGCAGGCATGGTAAGATGGGGGCACCAAGAACCAGCTGCAGGCATGGTAAGATGGGGGCACCAAGAACCAGCTGCAGGCATGGTAAGATGGAGACACCAAAAACCAGCTGCAGGCATGGTAAGATGGAGACACCAAGAACCAGCTGCAGGCATGGTAAGATAGAGACACCAAGAACCAGCTGCAGGCATGGTAAGATGGGGGCACCAAGAACCAGCTGCAGGAATGGTAAGATGGGGGCACCAAGAACCAGCTGCAGGCATGGTAAGATGGGGGCACCAAGAACCAGCTGCAGGCATGGTCAGATGGGGGCACCAAGAACCAGCTGCAGGAATGGTAAGATGGGGGCACCAAGAACCAGCTGCAGGCATGGTAAGATGGGGGCACCAAGAACTAGCTGCAGGCATGGTAAGATGGGGGCACCAAGAACCAGCTGCAGGCATGGTAAGATGGAGACACCAAGAACCAGCTGCAGGCATGGTAAGATGGAGACACCAAGAACCAGCTGCAGGCATGGTAAGATAGAGACACCAAGAACCAGCTACAGGCATGGTAAGATGGGGGCACCAAGAACCAGCTGCAGGAATGGTAAGATGGGGGCACCAAGAACCAGCTGCAGGCATGGTAAGATGGGGGCACCAAGAACCAGCTGCAGGCATGGTCAGAAGGAGACACCAAGAACCAGCTGCAGGAATGGTAAGATGGAGACACCAAGAACCAGCTGCAGGCATGGTAAGATGGGGGCACCAAGAACCAGCTGCAGGAATGGTAAGATGGGGGCACCAAGAACCAGCTGCAGGCATGGTAAGATGGGGGCACCAAGAACCAGCTGCAGGCATGGTAAGATGGGGGCACCAAGAACCAGCTGCAGGCATGGTAAGATGGAGACACCAAGAACCAGCTGCAGGCATGGTAAGATGGAGACACCAAGAACCAGCTGCAGGCATGGTAAGATAGAGACACCAAGAACCAGCTGCAGGCATGGTAAGATGGGGGCACCAAGAACCAGCTGCAGGAATGGTAAGATGGGGGCACCAAGAACCAGCTGCAGGCATGGTAAGATGGGGGCACCAAGAACCAGCTGCAGGCATGGTCAGATGGGGGCACCAAGAACCAGCTGCAGGAATGGTAAGATGGGGGCACCAAGAACCAGCTGCAGGCATGGTAAGATGGGGGCACCAAGAACCAGCTGCAGGCATGGTAAGATGGGGGCACCAAGAACCAGCTGCAGGCATGGTAAGATGGAGACACCAAGAACCAGCTGCAGGCATGGTAAGATGGAGACACCAAGAACCAGCTGCAGGCATGGTAAGATAGAGACACCAAGAACCAGCTGCAGGCATGGTAAGATGGGGGCACCAAGAACCAGCTGCAGGAATGGTAAGATGGGGGCACCAAGAACCAGCTGCAGGCATGGTAAGATGGGGGCACCAAGAACCAGCTGCAGGCATGGTCAGAAGGAGACACCAAGAACCAGCTGCAGGAATGGTAAGATGGAGACACCAAGAACCAGCTGCAGGCATGGTAAGATGGGGGCACCAAGAACCAGCTGCAGGAATGGTAAGATTTGGGCACCAAGAACCAGCTGCAGGCATGGTAAGATGGGGGCACCAAGAACCAGCTGCAGGCATGGTAAGATAGAGACACCAAGAACCAGCTGCAGGCATGGTAAGATGGGGACACAAAGAACCAGCTGCAGGCATGGTAAGATGGGGACACCAAGAACCAGCTGCAGGCATGGTAAGATGGAGACACCAAGAACCAGCTGCAGGCATGGTAAGATGGAGACACCAAGAACCAGCTGCAGGCATGGTAAGATAGAGACACCAAGAACCAGCTGCAGGCATGGTAAGATAGAGACACCAAGAACCAGCTGCAGGCATGGTAAGATAGAGACACCAAGAACCAGCTGCAGGCATGGTAAGATGGGGGCACCAGGAACCAGCTGCAGGCATGGTAAGATGGGGACACCAAGAACCAGCTGCAGGCATGGTAAGATGGAGACACCAAGAACCAGCTGCAGGCATGGTAAGATGGGGGCACCAAGAACCAGCTGCAGGCATGGTAAGATCAGGGTACCAAGAACCAGCTGCAGGCATGGTAAGATGGGGGCACCAAGAACCAGCTGCAGGAATGGTAAGATAGAGAAACCAAGAACCAGCTGCAGGCATGGTAAGATAGAGACACCAAGAACCAGCTGCAGGCATGGTAAGATGGGGACACCAAGAACCAGCTGCAGGCATGGTAAGATGGGGACACCAAGAACCAGCTGCAGGCATGGTAAGATGGGGGTACCAAGAACCAGCTGCAGGCATGGTAAGATGGAGACACCAAGAACCAGCTGCAGGCATGGTAAGATGGAAACACCAAGAACCAGCTGCGGGCATGGTAAGATGGAGACACCAAGAACCAGATGCAGGCATGGTAACATGGGAACACCAAGAAACAGCTGCAGGCATGGTAAGATGGGGACACTAAGAACCAGCTGCAGGCATGGTAAGCTGGGGGCACCAAGAACCAGCTGCAGGCATGGTAAGATGGAGACACCAAGAACCAGCTGCAGGCATGGTAAGATGGAGACACCAAGAACCAGCTGCAGGCATGGTAAGATGGAGACACCAAGAACCAGCTGCAGGCATGGTAAGATGGGGGCACCAAGAACCAGCTGCAGGCATGGTAAGATGGGGGTACCAAGAACCAGCTGCAGGCATGGTAAGGTGGGGACACCAAGAACCAGCTGCAGGCATGGTAAGCTGGGGGCACCAAGAACCAGCTGCAGGCATGGTAAGATGGAGACACCAAGAACCAGCTGCAGGCATGGTAAGATGGAGGCACCAAGAACCAGCTGCAGGCATGGTAAGATGGGGGCACCAAGAACCAGCTGCAGGCATGTTAAGATGGGGGCACCAAGAACCAGCTGCAGGCATGGTAAGATGGCGACACCAAGAACCAGCTGCAGGCATGGTAAGATGGGGGCACCAAGAACCAGCTGCAGGCATGGTAAGATGGGGGTACCAAGAACCAGCTGCAGGCATGTTAAGATGGGGGCACCAAGAACCAGCTACAGGCATGGTAAGATAGAGAAACCAAGAACCAGCTGCAGGCATGGTAAGATAGAGACACCAAGAACAAGCTGCAGGCATGGTAAGATGGGGACACCAACAACCAGCAGCAGGCATGGTAAGATGGAGACACCAAGAACCAGCTGCAGGCATGGTAAGATGGAGACACCAAGAACCAGCTGCAGGCATGGTAAGATGGGGGCACCAAGAACCAGCTGCAGGCATGGTAAGATGGGGGCACCAAGAACCAGCTGCAGGCATGGTAAGATGGGGGCACCAAGAACCAGCTGCAGGCATGGTAAGATGGGGACACCAACAACCAGCTGCAGGCATGGTAAGATGGAGACACCAAGAACCAGCTGCAGGCATGGTAAGATGGAGACACCAAGAACCAGCCGCAGGCATGGTAAGATGGGGGTACCAAGAACCAGCTGCAGGCATGGTAAGATGGGGACACCAAGAACCAGCTGCAGGCATGGTAAGATGGAGAAACCAAGAACCAGCTGCAGCCATGGTAAGATGGGGGTACCAAGAACCAGCTGCAGGCATGGTAAGATGGGGACACCAAGAACCAGCTGCAGGCATGGTAAGATGGGGACACCAAGAACCAGCTGCAGGCATGGTAAGATAGAGACACCAAGAACCAGCTGCAGGCATGGTAAGATGGGGACACCAAGAACCAGCTGCAGGAATGGTAAGATGGAGACACCAAGAACCAGCTGCAGGCATGGTAAGATGGAGACACCAAGAACCAGCTGCAGGCATGGTAAGATGGAGACACCAAGAACCAGCTGCAGGAATGGTAAGATGGGGACACCAAGAACCAGCTGCAGGCATGGTAAGATGGAGACACCAAGAACCAGCTGCAGGCATGGTAAGATGGGGGCACCAAGAACCAGCTGCAGGCATGGTAAGATGGGGGCACCAAGAACCAGCTGCAGGAATGGTAAGATAGAGACACCAAGAACCAGCTGCAGGCATGGTAAGATGGAGACACCAAGAACCAGCTGCAGGCATGGTAAGATGGGGACACCAAGAACCAGCTGCAGGCATGGTAAGATGGAGACACCAAGAACCAGCTGCAGGCATGATAAGATGGAGACACCAAGAACCAGCTGCAGGCATGGTAAGATGGAGACACCAAGAACCAGCTGCAGGCATGGTAAGATGGGGACACCAAGAACCAGCTGCAGGCATGGTAAGATGGAGACACCAAGAACCAGCTGCAGGCATGGTAAGATGGGGACACCAAGAACCAGCTGCAGGCATGGTAAGATAGAGACACCAAGAACCAGCTGCAGGCATGGTAAGATGGGGACACCAACAACCAGCTGCAGGCATGGTAAGATGGAGACACCAAGAACCAGCTGCAGGCATGGTAAGATGGAGACACCAAGAACCAGCCGCAGGCATGGTAAGATGGGGGTACCAAGAACCAGCTGCAGGCATGGTAAGATGGGGACACCAAGAACCAGCTGCAGGCATGGTAAGATGGAGAAACCAAGAACCAGCTGCAGGCATGGTAAGATGGAGACACCAAGAACCAGCTGCAGGCATGGTAAGATGGGGACACCAAGAACCAGCTGCAGGCATGGTAAGATGGGGACACCAAGAACCAGCTGCAGGCATGGTAAGATGGAGACACCAAGAACCAGCTGCAGGAATGGTAAGATGGGGACACCAAGAACCAGCTGCAGGCATGGTAAGATGGGGACACCAAGAACCAGCTGCAGGCATGGTAAGATGGGGGCACCAAGAACCAGCTGCAGGCATAGTTTGTAATTTTTTGATTAGGTGAGGCAGCAGAGCTGAGTTGTAATTATGCCTTATATCCTTTTCATTGACTAAGGGCTCCGCGGCCGCACTTTCGCCGGGTTTCCCGAACATTTCCATTTTGCGGCAAATTGCCCCGGGATTTTGGCGCACACGATCGGATTGTGGCGCGTCGGCGCCAGCTTTCACGCAACAGAAATCGTGGGGCGTGGCTGTCGGACAACCCGACGGATTCGGAAAAAACATGGATTTTTAAAAAAAATTTGTGTTGCAAGATCAAGCACTCACATGCACCAGGAAGAAGAAGGCGAACTCCGGCGGACCTCGGCACAGCAGCGGCACCTGCTGGATATCTGGCGCATGGACCTTAGTGAATCCCAGCAGGCTCGAATCCTCGTTGGACAATGCGCCGCGGGATCGCATCTGGACCGGGTAAGTAAATGAGCCCTTATGAGTCAGATACTAGTAAATATTCAGAGGCTAAATGAAAGTGTAGATAAACCTGTACCCTGATAGTCTGAGCACATAGCCTAAGCACATAAACTTAATAATGATCCTGGGGTGTATCTTAGGCTGTCTCAAGATCAGCTCTATTAGTACAGACCTATGACCTGTGCCTAGAGTCTAAGGGAAGCCACAGAAGAGCTGAGGAACCTAAAGAAGCAGGAAATTCTTCCTCACAGATCAAAGCTCCTAACAAGCTCCAAAGACGTGTGAAGAGAACAATCATCCAGCACCTTGGGGGATAAGATGTGACCAATGACCTGTAGATTATCTGAGCACATGCTACAACCAGTCCTAATTACAGCCGAACATCAAAAGAATCCTGGAAATCGTGGAATGATGTCTGGCGCTGAGGAAACCCCGAGCAGACACTGTGTGATGAAAACTTATATCTGGTCTTGAGATTTACATGACCAAAATGCATCAAACACATATTAAAGGGGTTTTCCTCCCACAGACAAGATTCTTAAATATATTCAGGATAACAATACAACACATTCTATAATTCACTATTATTAACAAAAATCCAGCATTTCATACATGCTGATCCTATCAGTCCTGCTATACACAAGTTCAGTTCCCCGGGATCCAACCATAAATCTTCTGACTATGTTCGGGTAGGGCAGATTCTTCTCACGATTAGCTTCTCTTGTCTGCACACTGCAGTGTCTCTGCCTTCTGCCCCTCCCCTTGCATTACATGATCAGCTCGGACACAGGCACTTCCTGCTGGCAAGCAGCAGTGTGCAGAGACTTACACTACAAGCTACAGATAAGATAAGGACTATATACAGGGGTTGGGCACTCTGTGTGCGTTATAGCGGAGATGTAGTAGAGCTGAAGTGTGTTATTGTTTGTTATATCCATCTCATAGATCTCTGATCTGTCTCATTTCTTTCTATGTGTCAGATACTAGTGAATGATCAGAAGGTAAATAAAAGTGTATGTAACCCTGGACCCTAATAATCTAAGCACACGGCACCTCACAGCACAGAGGGATCATGACATGTCTACTCAGAGTGTCCCCACTCACACTCTGGAGTCTTACACTGACCATCACTGAGTGATAGGAGCTAAAACACCAATAACACTGCAAAGTAAGGGGATAGCAATAATCTAATTAATTCTGTAACCTCACAAGGGGGTTAAAATGTAGGAAATTTTCTTTAAAAATGTATAAAGTTCCCGAGCAATGTACACAGGGGGAGATTTACTAAGCAAGATGCATTAGAATTCTGCCACAGTCTAGAGAGTCCAGACATACTCATCGTGATCCCAGTTTGATTTTGTCCTCATACCTGTGGTTTTATTCTAGCCTCATACCTGCCGTGTTCCCCGTTTTAATCTTACCTTATACCCGTTGTTTTAACTGCGTTATTGTTACCTTTCACCTGTCTTGTTACCTGGATTATTCTTACCTTACACCCGTCTTGATACCTGTGTTATTCTTACCTTACACCTGTCTTGTTACCTGTGTTATTCTTACCTTACACCTGTCTTGTTACCTGCGTTATTCTTACCTTACACCTGTTTTGTTACCTGTGTTATTCTTACCTTACACCTGTCTTGTTACCTGTGTTATTCTTACCTTACACCTGTCTTGTTACCTGCGTTATTCTTACCTTACACCTGTCTTGTTACCTGTGTTATTCTTACCTTACACCTGTTTTGTTACCTGGATTATTCTTACCTTACACCCGTCTTGTTACCTGGATTATTCTTACCTTACACCGTTTTTGTTACCTGTGTTATTCTTACCTTACACCTGTCTTGTTACCTGTGTTATTCTTACCTTACACCTGTCTTGTTACCTGTGTTATTCTTACCTTATACCTGTCTTGTTACCTGTGTTATTCTTACCTTACACCTGTCTTGTTACCTGTGTTATTCTTACCTTACACCTGTCTTGTTACCTGTGTTATTCTTACCTTACACCTGTCTTGTTACCTGGATTATTCTTACCTTACACCTGTCTTGTTACCTGCGTTAATCTTACCTTGCACCTGTTTTTTTACCTGTGTTATTCTTACCTTACATCTGTCTTGTTACCTGTGTTATTCTTACCTTACACCTGTCTTGTTACCTGCGTTAATCTTACCTTGCACCTGTTTTTTTACCTGTGTTATTCTTACCTTACATCTGTCTTGTTACCTGTGTTATTCTTACCTTACACCTGTCTTGTTACCTGCGTTATTATTACCTTACACCTGTCTTGTTACCTGCGTTATTCTTACCTTACACCTGTCTTGTTACCTGCGTTATTATTACCTTACACCTGTCTTGTTACCTGTGTTATTCATACCTTACACCTGTCTTGTTACCTGTGTTATTCTTACCTTACACCTGTCTTGTTACCTGCGTTATTATTACCTTACACCTGTCTTGTTACCTGCGTTATTCTTACCTTACACCTGTCTTGTTACCTGGATTATTCTTACCTTACACCTGTCTTGTTACCTGGATTATTCTTACCTTACACCTGTCTTGTTACCTGCGTTATTGTTACCTTTCACCTGTCTTGTTACCTGGATTATTCTTACCTTACACCGTTTTTGTTACCTGTGTTATTCTTAACTAACACCTGTCTTGTTACCTGTGTTATTCTTACCTTACACCTGTCTTGTTACCTGTGTTATTCTTACCTTACACCTGTCTTGTTACCTGCGTTATTCTTAACTAACACCTGTCTTGTTACCTGTGTTATTCTTACCTGACACCTGTCTTGTTACCTGCGTTATTCTTAACTAACACCTGTCTTGTTACCTGTGTTATTATTACCTTACACCTGTCTTGTTACCTGTGTTATTCTTACCTTACACCTGTCTTGTTACCTGTGTTATTCTTACCCTACACCTGTCTTGTTACCTGGATTATTCTTACCTTACACCGTTTTTGTTACCTGTGTTATTCTTACCTTACACCTGTCTTGTTACCTGTGTTATTCTTACCTTACACCTGTCTTGTTACCTGTGTTATTCTTACCTTACACCTGTCTTGTTACCTGTGTTATTCTTACCTTACACCTGTCTTGTTACCTGGATTATTCTTACCTTACACCTGTTTTTTTACCTGCGTTAATCTTACCTTGCACCTGTCTTGTTACCTGCGTTAATCTTACCTTACACCTGTTTTTTTACCTGTGTTATTCTTACCTTACACCTGTCTTGTTACCTGTGTTATTCTTACCTGACACCTGTCTTGTTACCTGCGTTATTCTTACCTGACACCTGTCTTGTTACCTGCGTTATTATTACCTTACACCTGTCTTGTTACCTGGGTTATTCTTACCTTACACCTGTCTTGTTACCTGTGTTATTCTTACCTTACACCTGTCTTGTTACCTGCGTTATTCTTACCTTACACCCGTCTTGTTACCTGAGTTGTTCTTACACTTGTCTTGTTACCTGTGTTATTCTTACCTTAAACCTGTCTTGTTACCTGTGTTAATCTTACCTTACACCTGTCTCCTGTAGTACACGTCTGTTCTAGTGGGGGCCTCCTGTATTATACGTCTCCTCTAGTGGGGGCCTCCTGTATTATACGTCTCATCTAGTGGGGGTCTCCTGTATTATACGTCTCTTCTAGTGGGGGTCTCCTGTATTATACGTCTCATCTAGTGGGGGTCTCCTGTATTATACGTCTCATCTAGTGGGGGTCTCCTGTATTATACGTCTCTTCTAGTGGGGGTCTCCTGTATTATACGTCTCTTCTAGTGGGGGTCTCCTGTATTATACGTCTCTTCTAGTGGGGGTCTCCTGTATTATACGTCTCTTCTAGTGGGGGTCTCCTGTACTATACATCTCTTCTAGTAGGGGTCTCCTGTATTATACGTCTCTTCTAGTGGGGGTCTCCTGTATTATACGTCTCTTCTAGTGGGGGCCTCCTGTATTATACGTCTCTTCTAGTGGGGGTCTCCTGTACTATACATCTCTTCTAGTAGGGGTCTCCTGTATTATACGTCTCTTCTAGTGGGGGTCTCCTGTATTATACGTCTCTTCTAGTGGGGGTCTCCTGTATTATACGTCTCTTCTAGTGGGGGGGTCTCCTGTATTATACGTCTCATCTAGTGGGGGTCTCCTGTATTATACGTCTCTTCTAGTGGGGGGGTCTCCTGTATTATACGTCTCTTGCAGTAGGGGTCTCCTGTATTATACGTCTCTTCTAGTGGGGGTCTCCTGTATTATACGTCTCTTCTAGTGGGGGTCTCCTGTATTATACGTCTCTTCTAGTGGGGGTCTCCTGTACTATACGTCTCTTCTAGTGGGGGTCTCCTGTATTATGCGTCTCTTCTAGTGGGGGTCTCCTGTATTATACATCTCTTCTAGTGGGGGTCTCCTGTACTATACATCTCTTCTAGTGGGGGTCTCCTGTATTATGCGTCTCTTCTAGTGGGGGTCTCCTGTATTATACGTCTCTTCTAGTGGGGGTCTCCTGTATTATACGTCTCTTCTAGTGGGGGTCTCCTGTACTATACGTCTCTTCTAGTGGGGGTCTCCTGTACTATACATCTCTTCTAGTGGGGGCCTCCTGTATTATACGTCTCTTCTAGTAGGGGTCTCCTGTATTATACGTCTCTTCTAGTGGGGGTCTCCTGTATTATACGTCTCTTCTAGTGGGGGTCTCCTGTATTATACGTCTCTTCTAGTGGGGATCTCCTGTATTATGCGTCTCTTCTAGTGGGGGTCTCCTGTACTATACATCTCTTCTAGTGGGGGTCTCCTGTATTATACGTCTCTTCTAGTGGGGGTCTCCTGTATTATGCTTCTCTTCTAGTGGGGGTCTCCTGTATTATACGTCTCTTCTAGTGGGGATCTCCTGTATTATACGTCTCATCTAGTGGGGGCCTCCTGTATTATACGTCTCTTCTAGTGGGGGTCTCCTGTATTAAACGTCTCTTCTAGTGGGGGGGTCTCCTGTACTATACATCTCTTCTAGTGGGGGCCTCCTGTATTATACATCTCTTCTAGTGGGGGTCTCCTGTACTATACGTCTCTTCTAGTGGGGGCCTCCTGTATTATACGTCTCTTCTAGTGGGGGTCTCCTGTATTATACATCTCTTCTAGTGGGGGTCTCCTGTACTATACATCTCTTCTAGTGGGGGGGTCTCCTGTATTATACATCTCTTCTAGTGGGGGTCTCCTGTATTATACGTCTCATCTAGTGGGGGGATCTCCTGTATTATACGTCTCTTCTAGTGGGGGGATCTCCTGTATTATACGTCTCTTCTAGTGGGGGTCTCCTGTACTATACATCTCTTCTAGTGGGGGTCTCCTGTATTATACGTCTCTTCTAGTGGGGGTCTCCTGTATTATACCTCTCATCTAGTGGGGGTCTCCTGTATTATACGTCTCTTCTAGTGGGGGTCTCCTGTATTATACCTCTCATCTAGTGGGGGTCTCCTGTATTATACGTCTCTTCTAGTGGGGGTCTCCTGTATTATACCTCTCATCTAGTGGGGGTCTCCTGTATTATACATCTCTTCTAGTGGGGGTCTCCTGTATTATACGTCTCTTCTAGTGGGGGTCTCCTGTATTATACCTCTCATCTAGTGGGGATCTCCTGTACTATACATCTCTTCTAGTGGGGGCCTCCTGTATTATAAGTCTCTTCTAGTAGGGGTCTCCTGTATTATACGTCTCTTCTAGTGGGGGTCTCCTGTATTATACGTCTCTTCTAGTGGGGGTCTCCTGTATTATACGTCTCTTCTAGTGGGGGTCTCCTGTATTATGCGTCTCTTCTAGTGGGGGTCTCCTGTACTATACATCTCTTCTAGTGGGGGTCTCCTGTATTATACGTCTCTTCTAGTGGGGGTCTCCTGTATTATGCTTCTCTTCTAGTGGGGGTCTCCTGTATTATACGTCTCTTCTAGTGGGGATCTCCTGTATTATACGTCTCATCTAGTGGGGGTCTCCTGTACTATACGTCTCTTCTAGTGGGGGGGTCTCCTGTATTATACGTCTCTTCTAGTGGGGGTCTCCTGTATTAAACGTCTCTTCTAGTGGGGGGGTCTCCTGTACTATACATCTCTTCTAGTGGGGGCCTCCTGTATTATACGTCTCTTCTAGTGGGGGTCTCCTGTACTATACGTCTCTTCTAGTGGGGGCCTCCTGTATTATACGTCTCTTCTAGTGGGGGTCTCCTGTATTATACATCTCTTCTAGTGGGGGTCTCCTGTACTATACATCTCTTCTAGTGGGGGGGTCTCCTGTATTATACATCTCTTCTAGTGGGGGTCTCCTGTATTATACGTCTCATCTAGTGGGGGGATCTCCTGTATTATACGTCTCTTCTAGTGGGGGGATCTCCTGTATTATACGTCTCTTCTAGTGGGGGTCTCCTGTACTATACATCTCTTCTAGTGGGGGTCTCCTGTATTATACGTCTCTTCTAGTGGGGGTCTCCTGTATTATACCTCTCATCTAGTGGGGGTCTCCTGTATTATACGTCTCTTCTAGTGGGGGTCTCCTGTATTATACCTCTCATCTAGTGGGGGTCTCCTGTATTATACGTCTCTTCTAGTGGGGGTCTCCTGTATTATACCTCTCATCTAGTGGGGGTCTCCTGTATTATACGTCTCTTCTAGTGGGGGTCTCCTGTATTATACCTCTCATCTAGTGGGGGTCTCCTGTATTATACGTCTCTTCTAGTGGGGGTCTCCTGTATTATACGTCTCTTCTAGTGGGGGTCTCCTGTATTATACGTCTCTTCTAGTGGGGGTCTCCTGTACTATACGTCTGTTCTAGTGGGGGTCTCCTGTATTATGCATCTCTACTAGTGGGGGTCTCCTGTATTATACGTCTCTTCTAGTGGGGGTCTCCTGTATTATACGTCTCTTCTAGTGGGGGTCTCCTGTATTATAAGTTTCTTCTAGTGGGGGCCTCCTGTATTATACGTCTCTTCTAGTGGGGGTCTCCTGTACTATACGTCTCTTCTAGTGGGGGTCTCCTGTATTATACGTCTCTTCTAGTGGGGGTCTCCTGTACTATACGTCTCTTCTAGTGGGGGTCTCCTGTACTATACGTCTCTTCTAGTGGGGGTCTCCTGTATTATACGTCTCATCTAGTGGGGGTCTCCTGTATTATACGTCTCCTCTAGTGGGGGGGTCTCCTGTATTATACGTCTCTTGCAGTAGGGGTCTCCTGTATTATACATCTCTTCTAGTGGGGGTCTCCTGTACTATACGTCTCTTCTAGTGGGGGTCTCCTGTATTATACGTCTCTTCTACTGGGGGTCTCCTGTATTATACGCCTCCTCTAGTGGGGGCCTCCTGTATTATACATCTCTTCTACTGGGGGTCTCCTGTATTATACGCCTCCTCTAGTGGGGGCCTCCTGTATTATACATCTCTTCTAGTGGGGGCCTCCTGTATTATACATCTCTTCTAGTGGGGGTCTCCTGTATTATACGTCTCTTCTACTGGGGGTCTCCTGTATTATACGCCTCCTCTAGTGGGCGCCTCCTGTATTATACATCTCTTCTAGTGGGTGTCTCCTGTATTATGCGTCTCTTCTAGTGGGGGGGCCTCCTGTATTATACGTCTCTTCTAGTGGGGGTCTCCTGTATTATACGTCTCTTCTAGTGGGGGTCTCCTGTATTATACGTCTCTTCTAGTGGGGGTCTCCTGTATTATACGTCTCTTCTAGTGGGGGTCTCCTGTACTATACGTCTCTTCTAGTGGGGGTCTCCTGTACTATACATCTCTTCTAGTGGGGGTCTCCTGTACTATACGCCTCCTCTAGTGGGCGCCTCCTGTATTATACATCTCTTCTAGTGGGGGTCTCCTGTATTATACGTCTCTTCTAGTGGGGGTCTCCTGTATTATACGTCTCTTCTAGTGGGGGTCTCCTGTATTATGCGTCTCTTCTAGTGGGGGGGCCTCCTGTATTATACGTCTCTTCTAGTGGGGGGCCTCCTGTATTATACGTCTCTTCTAGTGGGGATCTCCTGTATTATACGTCTCTTCTAGTGGGGGCGTCCTGTATTATACATCTCTTCTAGTGGGGGCCTCCTGTATTATACATCTCTTCTAGTGGGGGCCTCCTGTATTATACGTCTCTTCTACTGGGGGTCTCCTGTATTATACGCCTCCTCTAGTGGGCGCCTCCTGTATTATACATCTCTTCTAGTGGGGGTCTCCTGTATTATACGCCTCCTCTAGTGGGCGCCTCCTGTATTATACATCTCTTCTAGTGGGGGTCTCCTGTATTATACGTCTCTTCTAGTGGGGGTCTCCTGTATTATACATCTCTTCTAGTGGGGGTCTCCTGTATTATGCGTCTCTTCTAGTGGGGGGGCCTCCTGTATTATACGTCTCATCTAGTGGGGGTCTCCTGTACTATACATCTCTTCTAGTGGGGGTCTCCTGTACTATACGTCTCTTCTAGTGGGGGTCTCCTGTATTATACGTCTCTTCTAGTGGGGGGTCTCCTGTATTATACGTCTCTTCTAGTGGGGGTCTCCTGTACTATACGTCTCTTCTAGTGGGGGGCCTCCTGTATTATACGTCTCTTCTAGTGGAGGTCTCCTGTATTATACATCTCTTCTAGTGGGGGTCTCCTGTACTATACATCTCTTCTAGTGGGGGCCTCCTGTATTATACATTTCTTCTAGTGGGGGTCTCCTGTATTATACGTCTCTTCTAGTGGGGGTCTCCTGTATTATACGTCTCATCTAGTGGGGGGGTCTCCTGTATTATACGTCTCTTCTAGTGGGGGTCTCCTGTATTATACATCTCTTCTAGTGGGGGTCTCCTGTATTATGCGTCTCTTCTAGTGGGGGTCTCCTGTACTATACGTCTCTTCTAGTGGGGGTCTCCTGTATTATACGTCTCTTCTAGTGGGGGGGTCTCCTGTATTATACGTCTCTTCTAGTGGGGGTCTCCTGTATTATACATCTCTTCTAGTGGGGGTCTCCTGTATTATGCGTCTCTTCTAGTGGGGGTCTCCTGTACTATACGTCTCTTCTAGTGGGGACCTCCTGTATTATACGTCTCTTCTAGTGGGGGTCTCCTGTATTATACGTCTCTTCTAGTGGGGGCCTCCTGTATTATACGTCTCTTCTAGTGGGGGTCTCCTGTATTATACGTCTCTTCTAGTGGGGGTCTCCTGTACTATACGTCTGTTCTAGTGGGGGTCTCCTGTATTATACGTCTGTTCTAGTGGGGGTCTCCTGTATTATACGTCTGTTCTAGTGGGGGTCTCCTGTATTATACGTCTGTTCTAGTGGGGGTCTCCTGTATTATACGTCTCTTCTAGGGGGGCCTCCTGTATTATACGTCTCTTCTAGTGGGGGTCTCCTGTACTATACGTCTCTTCTAGTGGGGACCTCCTGTATTATACGTCTCTTCTAGTGGGGGTCTCCTGTATTATACGTCTCTTCTAGTGGGGGCCTCCTGTATTATACGTCTCTTCTAGTGGGGGCCTCCTGTATTATACGTCTCTTCTAGTGGGGGCCTCCTGTATTATACGTCTCTTCTAGTGGGGGCCTCCTGTATTATACGTCTCTTCTAGTGGGGGCCTCCTGTATTATACATCTCTTCTAGTGGGGGCCTCCTGTATTATACGTCTCTTGCAGTAGGGGTCTCCTGTATTATACATCTCTTCTAGTGGGGGTCTCCTGTACTATACGTCTCTTCTAGTGGGGACCTCCTGTATTATACGTCTCTTCTAGTGGGGGTCTCCTGTATTATACGTCTCTTCTAGTGGGGGTCTCCTGTACTATACGTCTCATCTAGTGGGGATCTCCTGTATTATGCGTCTCTTCTAGTGGGGGGGTCTCCTGTATTATACGTCTCTTGCAGTAGGGGTCTCCTGTATTATACGTCTCTTCTAGTGGGGGCCTCCTGTATTATACGTCTCTTCTAGTGGGGGTCTCCTGTATTATACGTCTTTTTAAGTGGGGGTCTCCTGTATTATACGTCTCATCTAGTGGGGGTCTCCTGTATTATACGTCTCTTCTAGTGGGGGTCTCCTGTATTATACATCTCTTCTAGTGGGGGGGTCTCCTGTATTATACGTCTCTTCTAGTGGGGGGGTCTCCTGTATTATACGTCTCTTCTAGTGGGGGTCTCCTGTACTATACGTCTCTTCTAGTGGGGGTCTCCTGTATTATACGTCTCTTCTAGTGGGGGTCTCCTGTACTATACGTCTCTTCTAGTGGGGGTCTCCTGTATTATACGTCTCTTCTAGTGGGGGTCTCCTGTACTATACGTCTCTTCTAGTGGGGGTCTCCTGTACTATACGTCTCTTCTAGTGGGGGTCTCCTGTATTATACGTCTCTTCTAGTGGGGGTCTCCTGTACTATACGTCTCTTCTAGTGGGGGTCTCCTGTATTATACATCTCTTCTAGTGGGGGTCTCCTGTATTATACGTCTCATCTAGTGGGGGTCTCCTGTATTATACGTCTCTTCTAGTGGGGGTCTCCTGTATTATACGTCTCATCTAGTGGGGGTCTCCTGTATTATACGTCTCTTCTAGTGGGGGTCTCCTGTATTATACGTCTCTTCTAGTGGGGGCCTCCTGTATTATACGTCTCTTCTAGTGGGGGTCTCCTGTACTATACGTCTCTTCTAGTAGGGGTCTCCTGTATTATACATCTCTTCTAGTGGGGGTCTCCTGTATTATACGTCTCATCTAGTGGGGGTCTCCTGTATTATACGTCTCTTCTAGTGGGGGTCTCCTGTATTATACGTCTCATCTAGTGGGGGTCTCCTGTATTATACGTCTCCTCTAGTGGGGGGGTCTCCTGTATTATACGTCTGTTCTATTGGGGGTCTCCTGTATTATACATCTCTTCTAGTGGGGGTCTCCTGTACTATACGTCTCTTCTAGTGGGGGTCTCCTGTATTATGCGTCTCTTCTAGTGGGGGCCTCCTGTATTATACGTCTCTTCTAGTGGGGGTCTCCTGTATTATACGTCTCTTCTAGTGGGGGTCTCCTGTACTATACATCTCTTCTAGTGGGGGCCTCCTGTATTATACATCTCTTCTAGTGGGGTCTCCTGTATTATACATCTCTTCTAGTGGGGGCCTCCTGTATTATGCGTCTCTTCTAGTGGGGGTCTCCTGTATTATACGTCTCATCTAGTGGGGGTCTCCTGTATTATACGTCTCATCTAGTCGGGGGTCTCCTGTATTATACGTCTGTTCTAGTGGGGGTCTCCTGTATTATACGTCTCTTCTAGTGGGGGTCTCCTGTATTATACGTCTCATCTAGTGGGGGTCTCCTGTATTATACGTCTCTTCTAGTGGGGGTCTCCTGTATTATACGTCTCTTCTAGTGGGGGTCTCCTGTATTATACGTCTCTTCTAGTGGGGGTCTTCTGTATTATACGTCTGTTCTAGTGGGGGTCTCCTGTATTATACGTCTGTTCTAGTGGGGGTCTCCTGTATTATACGTCTGTTCTAGTGGGGGTCTCCTGTATTATACGTCTCATCTAGTGGGGGTCTCCTGTACTATACGTCTCTTCTAGTGGGGGTCTCCTGTACTATACGTCTCTTCTAGTGGGGGTCTCCTGTACTATACGTCTCTTCTAGTGGGGGTCTCCTGTATTATACGTCTCTTCTAGTGGGGGTCTCCTGTATTATACGTCTCATCTAGTGGGGGTCTCCTGTATTATACGTCTCTTCTAGTGGGGGTCTCCTGTATTATACGTCTCTTCTAGTGGGGGTCTCCTGTATTATACGTCTCTTCTAGTGGGGGTCTTCTGTATTATACGTCTGTTCTAGTGGGGGTCTCCTGTATTATACGTCTGTTCTAGTGGGGGTCTCCTGTATTATACGTCTGTTCTAGTGGGGGTCTCCTGTATTATGCGTCTCATCTAGTGGGGGTCTCCTGTATAATACGTCTCTTCTAGTGGGGGGGTCTCCTGTATTATACGTCTCTTCTAGTGGGGGTCTCCTGTATTATACATCTCTTCTAGTGGGGGTCTCCTGTATTATGCGTCTCTTCTAGTGGGGGTCTCCTGTACTATACGTCTCTTCTAGTGGGGACCTTCTGTATTATACGTCTCTTCTAGTGGGGGTCTCCTGTATTATACGTCTCTTCTAGTGGGGGCCTCCTGTATTATACGTCTCTTCTAGTGGGGGTCTCCTGTATTATACGTCTCTTCTAGTGGGGGTCTCCTGTACTATACGTCTGTTCTAGTGGGGGTCTCCTGTATTATACGTCTGTTCTAGTGGGGGTCTCCTGTATTATACGTCTCTTCTAGTGGGGGTCTCCTGTATTATACGTCTCTTCTAGTGGGGGTCTCCTGTATAATACGTCTCTTCTAGTGGGGGTCTCCTGTATTATACGTCTCATCTAGTGGGGGTCTCCTGTATTATACGTCTCTTCTAGTGGGGGTCTCCTGTATAATACGTCTCTTCTAGTGGGGGTCTCCTGTACTATACGTCTCTTCTAGTGGGGATCTCCTGTACTATACGTCTCTTCTAGTGGGGGTCTCCTGTATTATACGTCTCTTCTAGTGGGGGTCTCCTGTATTATACGTCTCTTCTAGTGGGGGTCTCCTGTATTATATGTCTCTTCTAGTGGGGGTCTCCTGTATTATACGTCTCTTCTAGTGGGGGTCTCCTGTATTATACGTCTCTTCTAGTGGGGGTCTCCTGTATTATACGTCTCATCTAGTGGGGGCCTCCTGTATTATACGTCTCATCTAGTGGGGGTCTCCTGTATTATACGTCTCTTCTAGTGGGGGTCTCCTGTATTATACGTCTCTTCTAGTGGGGGTCTCCTGTATCATACGTCTCTTCTAGTGGGGGTCTCCTGTATTATACGTCTCTTCTAGTGGGGGTCTCCTGTATTATACGTCTGTTCTAGTGGGGGTCTCCTGTATTATACGTCTCTTCTAGTGGGGGTCACCTGTATTATACGTCTCTTCTAGTGGGGGTCTCCTGTACTATACGTCTCTTCTAGTGGGGGTCTCCTGTATTATACGTCTCTTCTAGTGGGGGCCTCCTGTATTATACATCTCTTCTAGTGGGGGTCTCCTGTACTATACGTCTCTTCTAGTGGGGGTCTCCTGTATTATACGTCTCTTCTAGTGGGGGCCTCCTGTATTATACGTCTCTTCTAGTGGGGGTCTCCTGTACTATACGTCTCTTCTAGTGGGGGTCTCCTGTATTATACGTCTCTTCTAGTGGGGGCCTCCTGTATTATACGTCTCTTCTAGTGGGGGTCTCCTGTACTATACGTCTCTTCTAGTGGGGGTCTCCTGTATTATACGTCTCTTCTAGTGGGGGTCTCCTGTATTATACGTCTCTTCTAGTGGGGGTCTCCTGTACTATACGTCTCTTCTAGTGGGGGTCTCCTGTATTATACATCTCTTCTAGTGGGGGTCTCCTGTATTATACATCTCTTCTAGTGGGGGTCTCCTGTATTATACGTCTCTTCTAGTGGGGGGGTCTCCTGTATTATACGTCTCTTCTAGTGGGGGCCTCCTGTACTATACGTCTCTTCTAGTGGGGGTCTCCTGTATTATACATCTCTTCTAGTGGGGGTCTCCTGTATTATACGTCTCTTCTAGTGGGGGCCTCCTGTATTATACGTCTCTTCTAGTGGGGGTCTCCTGTATTATACCTCTCTTCTAGTGGGGGTCTCCTGTATTATACCTCTCTTCTAGTGGGGGTCTCCTGTATTATACCTCTCTTCTAGTGGGGGTCTCCTGTATTATACGTCTCTTCTAGTGGGGGTCTCCTGTATTATACGTCTCATCTAGTGGGGGTCTCCTGTATTATACGTCTCTTCTAGTGGGGGTCTCCTGTATTATACGTCTCTTCTAGTGGGGGTCTCCTGTATTATACGTCTCTTCTAGTGGGGGCCTCCTGTACTATACGTCTCTTCTAGTGGGGGTCTCCTGTACTATACGTCTCTTCTAGTGGGGGTCTCCTGTATTATACGTCTCTTCTAGTGGGGGTCTCCTGTATTATACATCTCTTCTAGTGGGGGTCTCCTGTATTATACGTCTCATCTAGTGGGGGTCTCCTGTATTATACGTCTCTTCTAGTGGGGGTCTCCTGTATTATACGTCTCTTCTAGTGGGGGTCTCCTGTATTATACGTCTCATCTAGTGGGGGTCTCCTGTATTATACGTCTCTTCTAGTGGGGGTCTCCTGTATTATACATCTCTTCTAGTGGGGGTCTCCTGTATTATACGTCTCTTCTAGTGGGGGCCTCCTGTACTATACGTCTCTTCTAGTGGGGGCCTCCTGTATTATACGTCTCTTCTAGTGGGGGTCTCCTGTACTATACGTCTCTTCTAGTGGGGGTCTCCTGTATTATACATCTCTTCTAGTGGGGGCCTCCTGTATTATACATCTCTTCTAGTGGGGGTCTCCTGTATTATACGTCTCTTCTAGTGGGGGTCTCCTGTATTATACGTCTCTACTAGTGGGGGTCTCCTGTATTATACATCTCTTCTAGTGGGGGTCTCCTGTATTATACGTCTCTTCTAGTGGGGGTCTTCTGTATTATACGTCTGTTCTAGTGGGGGTCTCCTGTATTATACGTCTGTTCTAGTGGGGGTCTCCTGTATTATACGTCTGTTCTAGTGGGGGTCTCCTGTATTATGCGTCTCATCTAGTGGGGGTCTCCTGTATAATACGTCTCTTCTAGTGGGGGGGTCTCCTGTATTATACGTCTCTTCTAGTGGGGGTCTCCTGTATTATACATCTCTTCTAGTGGGGGTCTCCTGTATTATGCGTCTCTTCTAGTGGGGGTCTCCTGTACTATACGTCTCTTCTAGTGGGGACCTCCTGTATTATACGTCTCTTCTAGTGGGGGTCTCCTGTATTATACGTCTCTTCTAGTGGGGGCCTCCTGTATTATACGTCTCTTCTAGTGGGGGTCTCCTGTATTATACGTCTCTTCTAGTGGGGGTCTCCTGTACTATACGTCTGTTCTAGTGGGGGTCTCCTGTATTATACGTCTGTTCTAGTGGGGGTCTCCTGTATTATACGTCTGTTCTAGTGGGGGTCTCCTGTATTATACGTCTCTTCTAGTGGGGGTCTCCTGTATTATACGTCTCTTCTAGTGGGGGTCTCCTGTATAATACGTCTCTTCTAGTGGGGGTCTCCTGTATTATACGTCTCATCTAGTGGGGGTCTCCTGTATTATACGTCTCTTCTAGTGGGGGTCTCCTGTATAATACGTCTCTTCTAGTGGGGGTCTCCTGTATTATACGTCTGTTCTAGTGGGGGTCTCCTGTATTATACGTCTCTTCTAGTGGGGGTCACCTGTATTATACGTCTCTTCTAGTGGGGGTCTCCTGTACTATACGTCTCTTCTAGTGGGGGTCTCCTGTATTATACGTCTCTTCTAGTGGGGGCCTCCTGTATTATACATCTCTTCTAGTGGGGGTCTCCTGTACTATACGTCTCTTCTAGTGGGGGTCTCCTGTATTATACGTCTCTTCTAGTGGGGGCCTCCTGTATTATACGTCTCTTCTAGTGGGGGCCTCCTGTATTATACGTCTCTTCTAGTGGGGGTCTCCTGTACTATACGTCTCTTCTAGTGGGGGTCTCCTGTATTATACATCTCTTCTAGTGGGGGCCTCCTGTATTATACGTCTCTTCTAGTGGGGGTCTCCTGTACTATACGTCTCTTCTAGTGGGGGTCTCCTGTATTATACGTCTCTTCTAGTGGGGGTCTCCTGTATTATACGTCTCTTCTAGTGGGGGTCTCCTGTACTATACGTCTCTTCTAGTGGGGGTCTCCTGTATTATACGTCTCTTCTAGTGGGGGTCTCCTGTATTATACATCTCTTCTAGTGGGGGTCTCCTGTATTATACGTCTCTTCTAGTGGGGGGGTCTCCTGTATTATACGTCTCTTCTAGTGGGGGCCTCCTGTACTATACGTCTCTTCTAGTGGGGGTCTCCTGTATTATACATCTCTTCTAGTGGGGGTCTCCTGTATTATACATCTCTTCTAGTGGGGGCCTCCTGTATTATACGTCTCTTCTAGTGGGGGTCTCCTGTATTATACCTCTCTTCTAGTGGGGTCTCCTGTATTATACCTCTCTTCTAGTGGGGGTCTCCTGTATTATACCTCTCTTCTAGTGGGGGTCTCCTGTATTATACGTCTCTTCTAGTGGGGGTCTCCTGTATTATACGTCTCATCTAGTGGGGGTCTCCTGTATTATACGTCTCTTCTAGTGGGGGTCTCCTGTATTATACGTCTCTTCTAGTGGGGGTCTCCTGTATTATACGTCTCTTCTAGTGGGGGCCTCCTGTACTATACGTCTCTTCTAGTGGGGGTCTCCTGTACTATACGTCTCTTCTAGTGGGGGTCTCCTGTATTATACGTCTCTTCTAGTGGGGGTCTCCTGTATTATACATCTCTTCTAGTGGGGGTCTCCTGTATTATACGTCTCATCTAGTGGGGGTCTCCTGTATTATACGTCTCTTCTAGTGGGGGTCTCCTGTATTATACGTCTCTTCTAGTGGGGGTCTCCTGTATTATACGTCTCATCTAGTGGGGGTCTCCTGTATTATACGTCTCTTCTAGTGGGGGTCTCCTGTATTATACATCTCTTCTAGTGGGGGTCTCCTGTATTATACGTCTCTTCTAGTGGGGGCCTCCTGTACTATACGTCTCTTCTAGTGGGGGCCTCCTGTATTATACGTCTCTTCTAGTGGGGGTCTCCTGTACTATACGTCTCTTCTAGTGGGGGTCTCCTGTATTATACATCTCTTCTAGTGGGGGCCTCCTGTATTATACATCTCTTCTAGTGGGGGTCTCCTGTATTATACGTCTCTTCTAGTGGGGGTCTCCTGTATTATACGTCTCTACTAGTGGGGGTCTCCTGTATTATACATCTCTTCTAGTGGGGGTCTCCTGTATTATACGTCTCATCTAGTGGGGGTCTCCTGTATTATACGTCTCTTCTAGTGGGGGTCTCCTGTATTATACGTCTCTTCTAGTGGGGGCCTCCTGTATTATACGTCTCTTCTAGTGGGGGTCTCCTGTACTATACGTCTCTTCTAGTGGGGGTCTCCTGTATTATACGTCTCTTCTAGTGGGGGTCTCCTGTATTATACGTCTCTTCTAGTGGGGGTCTCCTGTACTATACGTCTCTTCTAGTGGGGGTCTCCTGTATTATACATCTCTTCTAGTGGGGGTCTCCTGTATTATACATCTCTTCTAGTGGGGGTCTCCTGTATTATACGTCTCTTCTAGTGGGGGGGTCTCCTGTATTATACGTCTCTTCTAGTGGGGGCCTCCTGTACTATACGTCTCTTCTAGTGGGGGTCTCCTGTATTATACATCTCTTCTAGTGGGGGTCTCCTGTATTATACATCTCTTCTAGTGGGGGCCTCCTGTATTATACGTCTCTTCTAGTGGGGGTCTCCTGTATTATACCTCTCTTCTAGTGGGGGTCTCCTGTATTATACCTCTCTTCTAGTGGGGGTCTCCTGTATTATACGTCTCTTCTAGTGGGGGTCTCCTGTATTATACGTCTCTTCTAGTGGGGGTCTCCTGTATTATACGTCTCATCTAGTGGGGGTCTCCTGTATTATACGTCTCTTCTAGTGGGGGTCTCCTGTATTATACATCTCTTCTAGTGGGGGTCTCCTGTATTATACGTCTCTTCTAGTGGGGGCCTCCTGTACTATACGTCTCTTCTAGTGGGGGTCTCCTGTACTATACGTCTCTTCTAGTGGGGGTCTCCTGTATTATACGTCTCTTCTAGTGGGGGTCTCCTGTATTATACGTCTCTTCTAGTGGGGGCCTCCTGTATTATACGTCTCTTCTAGTGGGGGTCTCCTGTACTATACGTCTCTTCTAGTAGGGGTCTCCTGTATTATACATCTCTTCTAGTGGGGGTCTCCTGTATTATACGTCTCATCTAGTGGGGGTCTCCTGTATTATACGTCTCTTCTAGTGGGGGTCTCCTGTATTATACGTCTCATCTAGTGGGGGTCTCCTGTATTATACGTCTCCTCTAGTGGGGGGGTCTCCTGTATTATACGTCTGTTCTATTGGGGGTCTCCTGTATTATACATCTCTTCTAGTGGGGGTCTCCTGTACTATACGTCTCTTCTAGTGGGGGTCTCCTGTATTATGCGTCTCTTCTAGTGGGGGCCTCCTGTATTATACGTCTCTTCTAGTGGGGGTCTCCTGTATTATACGTCTCTTCTAGTGGGGGTCTCCTGTACTATACATCTCTTCTAGTGGGGGCCTCCTGTATTATACATCTCTTCTAGTGGGGTCTCCTGTATTATACATCTCTTCTAGTGGGGGCCTCCTGTATTATGCGTCTCTTCTAGTGGGGGTCTCCTGTATTATACATCTCTTCTAGTGGGGGTCTCCTGTATTATACGTCTCTTCTAGTGGGGGTCTCCTGTATTATACGTCTCCTCTAGTGGGGGGGTCTCCTGTATTATACGTCTGTTCTATTGGGGGTCTCCTGTATTATACATCTCTTCTAGTGGGGGTCTCCTGTACTATACGTCTCTTCTAGTGGGGGTCTCCTGTATTATGCGTCTCTTCTAGTGGGGGCCTCCTGTATTATACGTCTCTTCTAGTGGGGGTCTCCTGTATTATACGTCTCTTCTAGTGGGGGTCTCCTGTACTATACATCTCTTCTAGTGGGGGCCTCCTGTATTATACATCTCTTCTAGTGGGGTCTCCTGTATTATACATCTCTTCTAGTGGGGGTCTCCTGTATTATACGTCTCTTCTAGTGGGGGTCTCCTGTATTATACGTCTCATCTAGTGGGGGTCTCCTGTATTATACGTCTCATCTAGTCGGGGGTCTCCTGTATTATACGTCTGTTCTAGTGGGGGTCTCCTGTATTATACGTCTCTTCTAGTGGGGGTCTCCTGTATTATACGTCTCATCTAGTGGGGGTCTCCTGTATTATACGTCTCTTCTAGTGGGGGTCTCCTGTATTATACGTCTCTTCTAGTGGGGGTCTCCTGTATTATACGTCTCTTCTAGTGGGGGTCTTCTGTATTATACGTCTCTTCTAGTGGGGGTCTCCTGTACTATACGTCTCTTCTAGTGGGGGTCTCCTGTATTATACGTCTCTTCTAGTGGGGATCTCCTGTATTATACGTCTCTTCTAGTGGGGGCCTCCTGTATTATACGTCTCTTCTAGTGGGGGTCTCCTGTATTATACGTCTCTTCTAGTGGGGGTCTCCTGTATTATACGTCTCTTCTAGTGGGAGTCTCCTGTATTATACGTCTCTTCTAGTGGGGGTCTCCTGTATAATACGTCTCTTCTAGTGGGGGTCTCCTGTACTATACGTCTCTTCTAGTGGGGATCTCCTGTACTATACGTCTCTTCTAGTGGGGGTCTCCTGTATTATACGTCTCATCTAGTGGGGGTCTCCTGTATTATACGTCTCTTCTAGTGGGGGTCTCCTGTATAATACGTCTCTTCTAGTGGGGGTCTCCTGTACTATACGTCTCTTCTAGTGGGGATCTCCTGTACTATACGTCTCTTCTAGTGGGGGTCTCCTGTATTATACGTCTCTTCTAGTGGGGGTCTCCTGTATTATACGTCTCTTCTAGTGGGGGTCTCCTGTATTATATGTCTCTTCTAGTGGGGGTCTCCTGTATTATATGTCTCTACTAGTGGGGGTCTCCTGTATTATACGTCTCTACTAGTGGGGGTCTCCTGTATTATACGTCTCTTCTAGTGGGGGTCTCCTGTATTATACGTCTCATCTAGTGGGGGCCTCCTGTATTATACGTCTCATCTAGTGGGGGTCTCCTGTATTATACGTCTCTTCTAGTGGGGGTCTCCTGTATTATACGTCTCTTCTAGTGGGGGTCTCCTGTATTATACGTCTCTTCTAGTGGGGGTCACCTGTATTATACGTCTCTTCTAGTGGGGGTCTCCTGTATTATACGTCTCTTCTAGTGGGGGTCTCCTGTACTATACGTCTCTTCTAGTGGGGGTCTCCTGTATTATACATCTCTTCTAGTGGGGGTCTCCTGTATTATACGTCTCTTCTAGTGGGGTTCTCCTGTATTATACGTCTCTTCTAGTGGGGGTCTCCTGTACTATACGTCTCTTCTAGTGGGGGTCTCCTGTATTATACGTCTCTTCTAGTGGGGGTCTCCTGTATTATACGTCTCTTCTAGTGGGGGTCTCCTGTATTATACGTCTCTTCTAGTGGGGGGGTCTCCTGTATTATACGTCTCTTCTAGTGGGGGCCTCCTGTACTATACGTCTCTTCTAGTGGGGGTCTCCTGTATTATACATCTCTTCTAGTGGGGGTCTCCTGTATTATACATCTCTTCTAGTGGGGGCCTCCTGTATTATACGTCTCTTCTAGTGGGGGTCTCCTGTATTATACCTCTCTTCTAGTGGGGGTCTCCTGTATTATACGTCTCTTCTAGTGGGGGTCTCCTGTATTATACGTCTCTTCTAGTGGGGGTCTCCTGTATTATACGTCTCATCTAGTGGGGGTCTCCTGTATTATACGTCTCTTCTAGTGGGGGTCTCCTGTATTATACATCTCTTCTAGTGGGGGTCTCCTGTATTATACGTCTCTTCTAGTGGGGGCCTCCTGTACTATACGTCTCTTCTAGTGGGGGTCTCCTGTATTATACATCTCTTCTAGTGGGGGTCTCCTGTATTATACATCTCTTCTAGTGGGGGCCTCCTGTATTATACGTCTCTTCTAGTGGGGGCCTCCTGTATTATACGTCTCTTCTAGTGGGGGTCTCCTGTATTATGCGTCTCTTCTAGTGGGGGTCTCCTGTATTATACGTCTCTTCTAGTGGGGGTCTCCTGTATTATGCGTCTCTTCTAGTGGGGGTCTCCTGTATTATGCGTCTCTTCTAGTGGGGGTCTCCTGTATTATACGTCTCTTCTAGTGGGGGTCTCCTGTATTATACCTCTCTTCTAGTGGGGGTCTCCTGTATTATACCTCTCTTCTAGTGGGGGTCTCCTGTATTATACGTCTCTTCTAGTGGGGGTCTCCTGTATTATACGTCTCTTCTAGTGGGGGTCTCCTGTATTATACGTCTCTTCTAGTGGGGGTCTCCTGTATTATACGTCTCATCTAGTGGGGGCCTCCTGTATTATACGTCTCTTCTAGTGGGGGTCTCCTGTATTATACATCTCTTCTAGTGGGGGTCTCCAGTAGTACACGTAATTAAGAATGAAGTTGGAGAACTTTTGGTTACATGAAGACGACCCTGGTGGGTGCATTAAAGGAAACCTACCATGTGATGTTATGCATTATGAAGGAAACACACCTGGACAATGCTGTAGCTACACTGATGCAGAAACATAGCTTGTTTAATCCCTGAGCTAAAAAGCAATTATAAAATTATGATAATGAAGCTGTGTCGCTCCCGTCCCTGGGTTTGGTGCTTCTCCTCTCACATTTGTTATTCGCTGCTCTAGAGGAAGATGTAATCGATATTCTCCCTGCCAGGCAGAATAATCAATCGCTGCTCCATCCCCTATCTGTTGTGTATGAGTGATTAAGCTCAGCTTGATTAGTCCTGTCTTGGCTATTTAGAAAGTTTGTGTGTAATGTGGATCCAGCTTTCCCAAGGTCTGGAATTTTATAATTGTTTTTTCAGCAAAACCACCCGCTCGGGTACTAAACAAGCTATGTTTCTGCATCAGTGTAGCTACAGGAGTCTCGAGGTATGTTTGGTTCATAATGCATTACATCACATGGTAGGATTCCTTTAAGTGAAAATACAATGGATTTTTGTAAGGTTAGAATAATAGCATAACACATTGACCCAGCACAGACTACACAGAGGGCTCATACACCGGCTGTATGCGGGGCCAACTCTGAAAGGGTTAACAATGAAGGATCTCGGAGCCGTCTCCGCTTCCGTAGGTTCTGCACAAAAGTCACAGTAATAGAGATTAAGTATTGAGACGGCTTAATCCTCAATGGAAATTGCCCAACGCAAACATGAGGCGAGAGTGAATCCATGTGAAATCTCCTCCAGCAGAGGGCTAATAACTGTGTGATCTCAGAGAAGCCCCCGCCGCTGCGCTGGACGCTGGGAACCGGGGGATCCTGGCAGCAGGACCACAACAAAACAAGCTGTAAATCTTGTCAGGCGGGTAAACACAGAGGACCCCGGGGCAGCCGTGACATGAGCAGAAGTCACCAGAGTGGCCCAGCAGCAGACGCGCGTCCACCGTAACTATCACCAAGTGGTCAGCGGAGATTTATCAGAAATATCAGAGGTAAAACTGGTCCAGCTGCCATTGGCAACCAATCACTTTATAAACAGCCGTGTAAGCTCTGATTGGGTGCCATGGACACCGAGCACAGTTCTGCTTCTAATTAATCTCCCCCATGGCGTTTGTCACTGATGACGCGTGTCAGTGCATGGACGAGCCGCTCTCCGCTGCATTGTAATCAGTTTTACAATGCAACTGAAATACAACGTGTGAACACGGCCCCATGAGACTTCTACAGCGCTGGTGTGAAAGCTCTCGGCTGCCCTGGGGTCCTGTGTGAACAGCCTCTGATTTTCTTCCATGTGTCAGTTTTTCATGCACATTTTTGATCAGTATTTAGAGCGTTTTTCACAAGCGTTAATAAAACTGATGACTGGTCCATGTTGTCTGCAGAGAGAATGGTGCACAGCTTGCAGGGAGAATGGTGCACAGCCTGCAGGGAGAATGGTGCACAGCCTGCAGAGAGAATGGTGCACAGCCTGCAGAGAGAATGGTGCACAGCCTGCAGAGAGAATGGTGCACAGCCTGCAGGGAGAATGGTGCACAGCCTGCAGAGAGAATGGTGCACAGCCTGCAGAGAGAATGGTGCACAGCCTGCAGAGAGAATGGTGCACAGCCTGCAGAGAGAATGGTGCACAGCCTGCAGGGAGAATGGTGCACAGCCTGCAGGGAGAATGGTGCACAGCCTGCAGGGAGAATGGTGCACAGCCTGCAGGGAGAATGGTGCACAGCCTGCAGGGAGAATGGTGCACAACCTGCAGGGAGAATGGTGCACAGCCTACAGGGAGAATGGTGCACAGCCTGCAGAGAGAATGGTGCACAGCCTGCAGAGAGAATGCTGCACAGCCTGCAGGGAGAATGGTGCACAGCCTGCAGGGAGAATGGTGCACAGCCTGCAGAGAGAATGGTGCACAGCCTACAGGGAGAATGGTGCACAGCCTGCAGAGAGAATGGTGCACAGCCTGCAGGGAGAATGGTGCACAGCCTGCAGGGAGAATGGTGCACAGCCTGCAGGGAGAATGGTGCACAACCTGCAGGGAGAATGGTGCACAGCCTGCAGAGAGAATGCTGCACAGCCTGCAGGGAGAATGGTGCACAGCCTGCAGGGAGAATGGTGCACAACCTGCAGGGAGAATGGTGCACAGCCTGCAGGGAGAATGGTGCACAGCCTGCAGGGAGAATGGTGCACAGCCTGCAGGGAGAATGGTGCACAGCCTGCAGTGAGAATGGTGCACAGCCTGCAGGGAGAATGCTGCACAGCCTGCAGAGAGAATGGTGCACAGCCTGCAGGGAGAATGCTGCACAGCCTGCAGTGATAATGGTGCACAGCCTGCAGGGAGAATGGTGCACAGCCTGCAGAGAGAATGGTGCACAGCCTGCAGTGAGAATGCTGCACAGCCTGCAGAGAGAATGGTGCACAGCCTGCAGTGAGAATGCTGCACAGCCTGCAGGGAGAATGCTGCACAGCCTGCAGAGAGAATGGTGCACAGCCTGCAGGGAGAATGGTGCACAGCCTGCAGTGAGAATGGTGCACAGCCTGCAGAGAGAATGGTGCACAGCCTGCAGTGAGAATGGTGCACAGCCTGCAGGGAGAATGGTGCACAGCCTGCAGAGAGAATGGTGCACAGCCTGCAGAGAGAATGGTGCACAGCCTGCAGGGAGAATGGTGCACAGCCTGCAGAGAGAATGGTGCACAGCCTGCAGTGAGAATGGTGCACAGCCTGCAGAGAGAATGGTGCACAGCCTGCAGAGAGAATGGTGCACAGCCTGCAGTGAGAATGCTGCACAGCCTGCCGTGAGAATGCTGCACAGCCTGCAGAGAGAATGCTGCACAGCCTGCAGGGAGAATGCTGCACAGCCTGCAGAGAGAATGCTGCACAGCCTGCAGGGAGAATGGTGCACAGCCTGCAGTGAGAATGGTGCACACCCTGCAGTGAGAATGGTGCACAGCCTGCAGGGAGAATGGTGCACAGCCTGCAGAGAGAATGGTGCACAGCCTGCAGGGAGAATTGTGCACAGCCTGCAGGGAAAATGGTGCACAGCCTGCAGAGAGAATGGTGAACAGCCTGCAGAGAGAATGGTGCACAGCCTGCAGAGAGAATGGTGCACAGCCTGCAGTCAGGCCCTGGTGGGTGGAAGTGGCTGAAACGCATAGAAAATTCCATAGGAAAACCCTATGGATTCCATAAACAATGGGAGAGCACTAGGACCCAGAGACTAGAAAGCCAAACTACAGATCTCAACAGAATCATGTAGGTGGAGATGTAGCACATGACAGTAATATGTGTACCAACATTTGATTACATCCCTGCCCCTCCATTGAGCCACATACATCATGAGGCATATAACCCTGAATGGACGCATGCTATAGCGAGTGCACAGGTATGGGCAGCTTATGTACCTGTACACAATGTAAAACACGAGGTGTCACTTACCCAGGACCGGCACCAGCAGGGGCCATACCTGGGCAAGTGACGGGGCCCAGAGCTGCTGGGGGTCCCACATAAGGCTGTACATAAGGAATCCATGGGGTGAGAGGGGCTTTATTTAAATAACCATGAGGGGGTGTTTCGGATGATACATTAGGGAATATTTTAGGAAACAGGAGACAGTTTTCTGTAATTTTAATGCCACCTTGTGAGTTCACTGCAAAGGGGCCTACAGAGGCTCTAACGCCCAGGGGCCTACTGACACCTGGAGCCGACCCTGCACTAACCAATCACCTGTGTTTCAGGTGAAACACAAATCTGAACAGGACAAGGGTCTCCCCATTGTGACTGCTTTGCATTTCAAATCATGAACTCAACGTCAGGCTACAGGCAAAGCGGCAAAATGTTTGTTCCCAGAAGCAATGGTCGGTTGTTCTGGGGCCACAAAGTTACGTTTCTGCTCCTGGTAAAGGCCAGTATATGACTATGATTCAGGACCTGGAAGACTCCCTCCATAGCACCCCAGGCACCCCATTATTAGGCGTAGCGGTGTATAGCGCTGTACTCTCATGCTGTCCGTGTCATGTAACCAATCCTGTGGTCAGGCTCCGCGCTCCGACTGTTTACACTCGCAGGACTCTCTATGACACATGGTAACAGCTGTTACTGAACCTTCTACTGCTTCCCACAATGTTCACATTACATCCATAAACACTCCGCTGGATTTAACCTCTTCTATGCTGGAGAAGCACAAGATCATTACACATCAGAATTTACAATAAGTGATTATATATAATGGAGATGAAAATCAGAGAACGACTCAGCATTGCCTTAATGTCATTGTGTGTCTTATGTGTTCATCTCCTAACATGAGGAATATATCAGGATTGTATCTTATTTCATACATTGTAACTATTCTAATGCACAGAATAAAAATGTAAATGATAAAATACACCGATCAGGATCAGGGACATTTTCAGATCCTGCAGGTTACTGGGGATAATTCCCTCCATTATCTATAATCCTGATGTAACCGGCAGTCACTTTCCAGGTGTCACGGACTTTGTATAAATGTTCTGCTGATCCCGAGTGATTGAACCCTCCGGCAGCAGATGAAAGGGGTGACCCCATCAGCCGCAGCAGAAGAGGTTGTTCCAAGTCTGTGATTTCTAGAATATTCCATCTTTATATCATCACAAGGATCTGTCTCCTCATACAGTGTCACAATGTTTAAGAGCATACCTATCGCTGGTATACTCTCCCTCTGTAGTGTCCTCCCCCCTATCGGTGGTGTACTCTCCCTCTGTAGTGTCCTCCCCCCTATCACTGGTACGCTCTCCCTCTGTAGTGTCCTCCCCCCTATCGCTGGTACGCTCTCCCTCTGTAGTGTCCTCCCCCCTATCGGTGGTATGCTCTCCCTCTGTAGTGTCCTTCCCCCTATCGGTGGTGTGCTCTCCCTCTGTAGTGTCCTCCCCCCTATCACTGGTATACTCTCCCTCTGTAGTGTCCTCCCCCCTATCGGTGGTGTACTCTCCCTCTGTAGTGTCCTCCCCCCTATCACTGGTACGCTCTCCCTCTGTAGTGTCCTCCCCCCTATCGCTGGTACGCTCTCCCTCTGTAGTGTCCTCCCCCCTATCGGTGGTGTACTCTCCCTCTGTAGTGTCCTCCCTCCTATCGGTGGTGTGCTCTCCCTCTGTAGTGTCCTTCCCCCTATCGGTGGTGTACTCTCCCTCTGTAGTATCCTCCCCCCTATCACTGGTACGCTCTCCCTCTGTAGTGTCCTCCCCCCTATCGCTGGTATACTCTCCCTCTGTAGTGTCCTCCCCCCTATCGGTGGTGTACTCTCCCTCTGTAGTGTCCTCCCCCCTATCGGTGGTGTACTCTCCCTCTGTAGTGTCCTCCCCCCTATCACTGGTACACTCTCCCTCTGTAGTGTCCTCCCCCCTATCGGTGGTGTACTCTCCCTCTGTAGTGTCCTCCCCCTATCACTGGTATGCTCTCCCTCTGTAGTGTCCTCCCCCCTATCACTGGTACGCTCTCCCTCTGTAGTGTCCTTCCCCCTATCACTGGTATGCTCTCCCTCTGTAGTGTCCTTCCCCCTATCGGTGGTACGCTCTCCCTCTGTAGTGTCCTCCCCCCTATCACTGGTACGCTCTCCCTCTGTAGTGTCCTTCCCCCTATCGGTGGTACGCTCTCCCTCTGTAGTGTCCTCCCCCTATCGGTGGTATACTCTCCCTCTGTAGTGTCCTTCCCCCTATCGGTGGTATACTCTCCCTCTGTAGTGTCCTCCCCCCTATCGGTGGTATACTCTCCCTCTGTAGTGTCCTCCCCCCTATCACTGGTACGCTCTCCCTCTGTAGTGTCCTCCCCCCTATCGGTGGTATACTCTCCCTCTGTAGTGTCCTCCCCCCTATCGGTGGTACGCTCTCCCTCTGTAGTGTCCTTCCCCCTATCGCTGGTATACTCTCCCTCTGTAGTGTCCTCCCCCCTATCGGTGGTATACTCTCCCTCTGTAGTGTCCTTCCCCCTATCGGTGGTACGCTCTCCCTCTGTAGTATCCTCCCCCCTATCGGTGGTATACTCTCCCTCTGTAGTGTCCTTCCCCCTATCACTGGTACGCTCTCCCTCTGTAGTGTCCTTCCCCCTATCACTGGTATAATCTCCCTCTGTAGTGTCCTCCCCCCTATCACTGGTACGCTCTCCCTCTGTAGTGTCCTCCCCCCTATCGGTGGTGTGCTCTCCCTCTGTAGTGTCCTTCCCCCTATCGGTGGTACGCTCTCCCTCTGTAGTGTCCTTCCCCCTATCGCTGGTATGCTCTCCCTCTGTAGTGTCCTCCCCCCTATCACTGGTACGCTCTCCCTCTGTAGTGTCCTCCCCCCTATCGGTGGTGTGCTCTCCCTCTGTAGTGTCCTTCCCCCTATCGGTGGTGTACTCGCCCTCTGTAGTGTCCTCCCCCCTATCGGTGGTATACTCGCCCTCTGTAGTGTCCTCCCCCTATCGGTGGTGTGCTCTCCCTCTGTAGTGTCCTTCCCCCTATCACTGGTACGCTCTCCCTCTGTAGTGTCCTCCCCCCTATCACTGGTACGCTCTCCCTCTGTAGTGTCCTCCCCCTATCGCTGGTACGCTCTCCCTCTGTAGTGTCCTCCCTCCTATCGGTGGTGTGCTCTCCCTCTGTAGTGTCCTTCCCCCTATCGGTGGTGTACTCTCCCTCTGTAATGTCCTTCCCCCTATCGGTGGTACGCTCTCCCTCTGTAGTGTCCTCCCCCCTATCACTGGTACGCTCTCCCTCTGTAGTGTCCTTCCCCCTATCGGTGGTACGCTCTCCCTCTGTAGTGTCCTCCCCCTATCGGTGGTATACTCTCCCTCTGTAGTGTCCTTCCCCCTATCGGTGGTATACTCTCCCTCTGTAGTGTCCTCCCCCCTATCGGTGGTATGCTCTCCCTCTGTAGTGTCCTCCCCCCTATCACTGGTACGCTCTCCCTCTGTAGTGTCCTCCCCCCTATCGGTGGTATACTCTCCCTCTGTAGTGTCCTCCCCCCTATCGGTGGTACGCTCTCCCTCTGTAGTGTCCTTCCCCCTATCGCTGGTATACTCTCCCTCTGTAGTGTCCTCCCCCCTATCGGTGGTATACTCTCCCTCTGTAGTGTCCTTCCCCCTATCGGTGGTACGCTCTCCCTCTGTAGTATCCTCCCCCCTATCGGTGGTATACTCTCCCTCTGTAGTGTCCTTCCCCCTATCACTGGTACGCTCTCCCTCTGTAGTGTCCTTCCCCCTATCACTGGTATAATCTCCCTCTGTAGTGTCCTCCCCCCTATCACTGGTACGCTCTCCCTCTGTAGTGTCCTCCCCCCTATCGGTGGTGTGCTCTCCCTCTGTAGTGTCCTTCCCCCTATCGGTGGTACGCTCTCCCTCTGTAGTGTCCTTCCCCCTATCGCTGGTATGCTCTCCCTCTGTAGTGTCCTCCCCCCTATCACTGGTACGCTCTCCCTCTGTAGTGTCCTCCCCCCTATCGGTGGTGTGCTCTCCCTCTGTAGTGTCCTTCCCCCTATCGGTGGTGTACTCGCCCTCTGTAGTGTCCTCCCCCCTATCGGTGGTATACTCGCCCTCTGTAGTGTCCTCCCCCTATCGGTGGTGTGCTCTCCCTCTGTAGTGTCCTTCCCCCTATCACTGGTACGCTCTCCCTCTGTAGTGTCCTCCCCCCTATCACTGGTACGCTCTCCCTCTGTAGTGTCCTCCCCCTATCGCTGGTATACTCTCCCTCTGTAGTGTCCTCCCTCCTATCGGTGGTGTGCTCTCCCTCTGTAGTGTCCTTCCCCCTATCGGTGGTGTACTCTCCCTCTGTAATGTCCTTCCCCCTATCGGTGGTACGCTCTCCCTCTGTAGTGTCCTCCCCCCTATCGGTGGTATACTCTCCCTCTGTAGTGTCCTTCCCCCTATCGCTGGTATACTCTCCCTCTGTAGTGTCCTCCCCCCTATCGCTGGTATGCTCTCCCTCTGTAGTGTCCTTCCCCCTATCGCTGGTATACTCTCCCTCTGTAGTGTCCTTCCCCCTATCGCTGGTATACTCTCCCTCTGTAGTGTCCTCCCCCCTATCGCTGGTATAATCTCCCTCTGTAGTGTCCTTCCCCCTATCGGTGGTACGCTCTCCCTCTGTAATGTCCTTCCACCTAACCCTGGTACACTCTCCCTCTGTAGTGTCCTCCTCCTATCGCTGGTATGCTCTCCCTCTGTAATGTCCTTCCCCCTATCGCTGGTACACTCTCCCTCTGTAATGTCCTTCCCCCTAACCCTGGTACACTGTCCCTCTGTAGTGTCCTTCCCCCTATCGGTGGTGTACTCTCCCTCTGTAGTGTCCTCCCCCTATCGGTGGTACGCTCTCCCTCTGTAGTGTCCTCCCCCCTATCGGTGGTACGCTCTCCCTCTGTAGTGTCCTCCCCCCTATCGGTGATACGCTCTCCCTCTGTAGTGTCCTTCCCCCTATCAGTGGTACACTCTCCCTCTGTAGTGTCCTCCCCCCTAACGGTGGTATACTCGCCCTCTGTAGTGTCCTCCCCCCTATCGGTGGTATACTCGCCCTCTGTAGTGTCCTCCCCCTATCGGTGGTGTGCTCTCCCTCTGTAGTGTCCTTCCCCCTATCGGTGGTACGCTCTCCCTCTGTAGTGTCTTCCCCCCTATCGGTGGTATACTCTCCCTCTGTAGTGTCCTCCCCCCTATCGGTGGTATACTCTCCCTCTGTAGTGTCCTTCCCCCTATCGCTGGTATACTCTCCCTCTGTAGTGTCCTCCCCCCTATCGCTGGTATGCTCTCCCTCTGTAGTGTCCTTCCCCCTATCGCTGGTATACTCTCCCTCTGTAGTGTCCTTCCCCCTATCGCTGGTATACTCTCCCTCTGTAGTGTCCTCCCCCCTATCGCTGGTATAATCTCCCTCTGTAGTGTCCTTCCCCCTATCGGTGGTACGCTCTCCCTCTGTAATGTCCTTCCACCTAACCCTGGTACACTCTCCCTCTGTAGTGTCCTCCTCCTATCGCTGGTATGCTCTCCCTCTGTAATGTCCTTCCCCCTATCGCTGGTACACTCTCCCTCTGTAATGTCCTTCCCCCTAACCCTGGTACACTGTCCCTCTGTAGTGTCCTTCCCCCTATTGGTGGTGTACTCTCCCTCTGTAGTGTCCTTCCCCCTATCGGTGATACGCTCTCCCTCTGTAGTGTCCTTCCCCCTATCAGTGGTACACTCTCCCTCTGTAGTGTCCTCCCCCCTATCGGTGGTATACTCGCCCTCTGTAGTGTCCTCCCCCTATCGGTGGTGTGCTCTCCCTCTGTAGTGTCCTTCCCCCTATCGGTGGTACGCTCTCCCTCTGTAGTGTCCTCCCCCCTATCGGTGGTATACTCTCCCTCTGTAGTGTCCTCCCCCCTATCGGTGGTACGCTCTCCCTCTGTAGTGTCCTCCCCCCTATCGGTGGTACGCTCTCCCTCTGTAGTGTCCTCCCCCCTATCGGTGGTACGCTCTCCCTCTGTAGTGTCCTCCCCCCTATCGGTGGTATACTCTCCCTCTGTAGTGTCCTTCCCCCTATCACTGGTACGCTCTCCCTCTGTAGTGTCCTTCCCCCTATCACTGGTATAATCTCCCTCTGTAGTGTCCTCCCCCCTATCACTGGTACGCTCTCCCTCTGTAGTGTCCTCCCCCCTATCGGTGGTGTGCTCTCCCTCTGTAGTGTCCTTCCCCCTATCGGTGGTACGCTCTCCCTCTGTAGTGTCCTCCCCCCTATCGGTGGTACGCTCTCCCTCTGTAGTGTCCTCCCCCCTATCGGTGATACGCTCTCCCTCTGTAGTGTCCTTCCCCCTATCAGTGGTACACTCTCCCTCTGTAGTGTCCTTCCCCCTATCACTGGTATAATCTCCCTCTGTAGTGTCCTTCCCCCTATCACTGGTATAATCTCCCTCTGTAGTGTCCTTCCCCCTATCGGTGGTGTGCTCTCCCTCTGTAGTGTCCTTCCCCCTATCGGTGGTACGCTCTCCCTCTGTAGTGTCCTCCCCCCTATCGGTGGTACGCTCTCCCTCTGTAGTGTCCTCCCCCCTATCGGTGGTATACTCTCCCTCTGTAGTGTCCTTCCCCCTATCACTGGTACGCTCTCCCTCTGTAGTGTCCTTCCCCCTATCACTGGTATAATCTCCCTCTGTAGTGTCCTCCCCCCTATCACTGGTACGCTCTCCCTCTGTAGTGTCCTCCCCCCTATCGGTGGTGTGCTCTCCCTCTGTAGTGTCCTTCCCCCTATCGGTGGTACGCTCTCCCTCTGTAGTGTCCTCCCCCCTATCGGTGGTACGCTCTCCCTCTGTAGTGTCCTCCCCCCTATCGGTGATACGCTCTCCCTCTGTAGTGTCCTTCCCCCTATCAGTGGTACACTCTCCCTCTGTAGTGTCCTCCCCCCTAACGGTGGTATACTCGCCCTCTGTAGTGTCCTCCCCCCTATCGGTGGTATACTCGCCCTCTGTAGTGTCCTCCCCCTATCGGTGGTGTGCTCTCCCTCTGTAGTGTCCTTCCCCCTATCGGTGGTACGCTCTCCCTCTGTAGTGTCTTCCCCCCTATCGGTGGTATACTCTCCCTCTGTAGTGTCCTCCCCCCTATCGGTGGTATACTCTCCCTCTGTAGTGTCCTTCCCCCTATCGCTGGTATACTCTCCCTCTGTAGTGTCCTCCCCCCTATCGCTGGTATGCTCTCCCTCTGTAGTGTCCTTCCCCCTATCGCTGGTATACTCTCCCTCTGTAGTGTCCTTCCCCCTATCGCTGGTATACTCTCCCTCTGTAGTGTCCTCCCCCCTATCGCTGGTATAATCTCCCTCTGTAGTGTCCTTCCCCCTATCGGTGGTACGCTCTCCCTCTGTAATGTCCTTCCACCTAACCCTGGTACACTCTCCCTCTGTAGTGTCCTCCTCCTATCGCTGGTATGCTCTCCCTCTGTAATGTCCTTCCCCCTATCGCTGGTACACTCTCCCTCTGTAATGTCCTTCCCCCTAACCCTGGTACACTGTCCCTCTGTAGTGTCCTTCCCCCTATTGGTGGTGTACTCTCCCTCTGTAGTGTCCTTCCCCCTATCGGTGATACGCTCTCCCTCTGTAGTGTCCTTCCCCCTATCAGTGGTACACTCTCCCTCTGTAGTGTCCTCCCCCCTATCGGTGGTATACTCGCCCTCTGTAGTGTCCTCCCCCTATCGGTGGTGTGCTCTCCCTCTGTAGTGTCCTTCCCCCTATCGGTGGTACGCTCTCCCTCTGTAGTGTCCTCCCCCCTATCGGTGGTATACTCTCCCTCTGTAGTGTCCTCCCCCCTATCGGTGGTACGCTCTCCCTCTGTAGTGTCCTCCCCCCTATCGGTGGTACGCTCTCCCTCTGTAGTGTCCTCCCCCCTATCGGTGGTACGCTCTCCCTCTGTAGTGTCCTCCCCCCTAACTGTGGTATACTCGCCCTCTGTAGTGTCCTCCCCCCTATCGGTGGTATACTCGCCCTCTGTAGTGTCCTCCCCCTATCGGTGGTGTACTCTCCCTCTGTAGTGTCCTCCCCCCTATCACTGGTACGCTCTCCCTCTGTAGTGTCCTCCCCCCTATCGGTGGTGTGCTCTCCCTCTGTAGTGTCCTTCCCCCTATCGGTGGTACGCTCTCCCTCTGTAGTGTCCACCCCCCTATCGGTGGTGTACTCTCCCTCTGTAGTGTCCTCCCCCCTATCGGTGGTGTACTCTCCCTCTGTAGTGTCCTCCCACCTATCGGTGGTATACTCTCCCTCTGTAGTGTCCTCCCCCCTATCGGTGGTATACTCTCCCTCTGTAGTGTCCTCCCCCCTATCGGTGGTACGCTCTCCCTCTGTAGTGTCCTCCCCCCTCTCGGTGGTACGCTCTCCCTCTGTAGTGTCCTCCCCCCTCTCGGTGGTACGCTCTCCCTCTGCATGTCCTCCTCTAGATACACCCTGCACTGCCTCTCTGGGTCGGTGTCCTCCTCTAGATACACCCAGCATGCCCTCCTCTGATCCAGCTTCTCATTCCAAAAACTAAAAAGGCAATATTTTACATAAGAAATGCTTCAATGGTTCCAGTAAAATCTCATCTGTGCCAATATAAGTAAAGGTTATCTAGCAATGGAGCCTCACAGGGAGAAAGGAAGAACTCCGGAGCTACAAGCCTGGAAAAGAAAACTTCTGATGGAAATGACAGGAAATCGCTAGGAAAAAAACAGAAAAGGAAACATTTACCTCTAAAATACAAAAGAAATATTGCCCTGAAATTATCAGTCCCACTGGGGAAAGTCTTGGAGTGACAACCAATAATGGCCTCCATTACAGCCCCCACGGAGGTCGTCACCCCCTCATGTATCCAGGACCTGAGGGCCAGCCATGCAGGAGATGTACTGGCTATGCACAGCATGACCAGAATACCCAGTGCTCCTGCTACAATATACCCCCATACCAGAGATGAGGCTCAGGAGGACTAAATATAGTCACCAAATGTATCTGTTATTACAGGATGTTTAAATGAACCCGCACTCTCTTTAAAGGGAACCTGTCACCAGTTTTTACTGTCAGAAAATGCTAGAAAGGACATTTCATCTCTGACCTTTGGGGTTTAAGTTAAATCTCTCCAGTTTACCTATAAAAAATCTCCTCCAAACTCCTATGCAAAGGACTCATTTTGAGAAGAGTTTTGCATGAGATGAATCGCACTGACATTAAAGGGATCATCTCTTCAGACATCTGTATTGTGGGCTCTATAGCATAGATGCATGCTTCTGGTGTCATTTGAAAGATGAGACATCAGGTGCTTCTGGGAACTACAGAATCGGAGATACAGGACATTAAAGACAGTAATTGGATCGTTATCTGCCCCATTGTTTGGTATTCTGTATCTTGATGCACCCTCTTACTTTAAGACACTTTTGGTAAATCTGCCCTTATGTGTGACTTCCTGTACGGCCACAGCCACTTTCTTGATCTTTGTGATGCAAGTTTGACTCTCAGAGAAAAGGTCATTATTTTTATCTCATTTGCATACAGATTTTTGTGGCAATCTATTTTTATTGATAAACATGGGAGTATGGCCCATTTCATTGCATTCAATACTAGATCCATGTGGTTTATCACAGCTACAATGTCCCGCATGCTTTATACTGCACTTCTGCTCCATTAGAAGCCACGTAGCTCTGCTCCAATGTCACCCAGCACTTGGGCGGTGGTTCAGGCATCCAGGGCGTGAGTATTTTCCTTCCCGCACCCTTATTGCTGTTGTCTTTCTCTTGTGTCAGTGGAGCGGTGAACATACTTTGCACAATTGCTGAGTGCGGCACAAGTGGATGACATGAAGAGCACATGCTGCACAATGGAGCATCCCCCACTTCTAGGGAAGATGAGAGGCTCTCGCTGCCCCCCATCATGACTCCGCCAATAAGGGATTCCCTCTGGCCTTCCGGAAAGGGTCCAATGTCAAGTTCACTTGAACTGTTCCCAGCAGAGACAGTGGCCCGGGACGCTCTGCGATTCGTTCCGCCTCGGGCTTGCAGGATTACATGTCCCCCGACTCCTGTCATCAAGAAACCCTCCTAGATCATTTTAAGTGGAAAATCTGCTCCAGTGGAAAGAAGTCACCTCTGCCACCAGGAAACTGCAGAATACCTCAAATACTATCATACACGTTCTTCTCATGACATTATGCCTCCTGTTCACACCAGCTCATCAGTATTTACATCACCATCAAACATGACAGTGAGCACCCCACACCGCGGCTCTGATCACACCAGGATTACATGACAGTGAGCTCCCTGCACCGCGGCTCTGATCACACCAGGGTCATGCCTAGGATTACACGACAGTGAGCTCCCCGCACCGCGGCTCTGATCACACCAGGGTCATGCCTAGTATTACATGACAGTGAGCTCCCCACACCGCGGCTCTGATCACACCAGGGTCATGCCTAGGATTACATGACAGCGAGCTCTCCACACCGCGGCTCTGATCACACCAGGGTCATGCCTAGGATTGCATGACAGTGAGCTCCCCACACCGCGGCTCTGATCACACCAGGGTCATGCCTAGGATTACACGACAGTGAGCTCCCTGCACCGCGGCTCTGATCACACCAGGGTCATGCCTAGTATTACATGACAGTGAGCTCCCCACACCGCGGCTCTGATCACACCAGGGTCATGCCTAGGATTACATGACAGTGAGCTCCCCACACCGCGGCTCTGATCACACCAGGGTCATGCCTAGGATTACATGACAGTGAGCTCCCTGCACCGCGGCTCTGATCACACCAGGGTCATGCCTAGTATTACATGACAGTGAGCTCCCCACACCGCGGCTCTGATCACACCAGGGTCATGCCTAGGATTACATGATAGCGAGCTCCCTGCACCGCGGCTCTGATCACACCAGGGTCATGCCTAGGATTACATGATAGCGAGCTCCCTGCACCGCGGCTCTGATCACACCAGGGTCATGCCTAGTATTACATGACAGTGAGATCCCTGCACCGCAGCTCTGATCACACCAGGGTCATGCCTAGGATTACATGACAGCGAGCTCCCTGCACCGCGGCTCTGATCACACCAGGGTCATGCCTAGGATTACATGACAGTGAGCTCCCTGCACCGCGGCTCTGATCACACCAGGGTCATGCCTAGGATTACACGACAGTGAGCTCCCCACACCGCGGCTCTGATCACACCAGGGTCATGCCTCGGATTACATGACAGTGAGCTCTCCACACCGCGGCTCTGATCACACCAGGGTCATGCCTAGGATTACATGACAGTGAGCTCTCCACACCGCGGCTCTGATCACACCAGGGTCATGCCTAGGATTACATGACAGTGAGCTCCCTGCACCGCGGCTCTGATCACACCAGGGTCATGCCTCGGATTACATGACAGTGAGCTCTCCACACCGCGGCTCTGATCACACCAGGGTCATGCCTAGGATTACATGACAGTGAGCTCCCCACACCGCGGCTCTGATCACACCAGGGTCATGCCTAGGATTACATGACAGTGAGCTCCCTGCACCGCGGCTCTGATCACACCAGGGTCATGCCTAGGATTACATGACAGTGAGCTCTCCACACCGCGGCTCTGATCACACCAGGGTCATGCCTAGGATTACATGACAGTGAGATCCCTGCACCGCGGCTCTGATCACACCAGGGTCATGCCTAGGATTACATGACAGTGAGCTCCCTGCATCGCGGCTCTGATCACACCAGGGTCATGCCTAGGATAACATGATAGCGAGCTCCCCACACCGCGGCTCTGATCACACCAGGGTCATGCCTAGGATTACATGATAGTGAGCTCCCTGCACCGCGGCTCTGATCACACCAGGGTCATGCCTAGGATTACATGACAGTGAGCTCCCCACACCGCGGCTCTGATCACACCAGGGTCATGCCTAGGATTACATGACAGTGAGCTCCCCGCACCGCGGCTCTGATCACACCAGGGTCATGCCTAGGCTTACATGACAGTGAGCTCCCCACACCGCGGCTCTGATCACACCAGGGTCATGCCTAGGATTACATGACAGTGAGCTCCCCACACCGCAGCTCTGATCACACCAGGGTCATGCCTAGGATTACATGACAGTGAGCTCCCCACACCGCGGCTCTGATCACACCAGGGTCATGCCTAGGATTACATGACAGTGAGCTCCCCACACCGCGGCTCTGATCACACCAGGGTCACGCCTAGGATTACATGACAGTGAGCTCCCCGCACCGCGGCTCTGATCACACCAGGGTCATGCCTAGGATTACATGATAGTGAGCTCTCCACACCGCGGCTCTGATCACACCAGGGTCATGCCTAGGATTACATGACAGTGAGCTCCCCACACCGCGGCTCTGATCACACCAGGGTCATGCCTAGGATTACATGACAGTGAGCTCCCCGCACCGCGGCTCTGATCACACCAGGGTCATGCCTAGGATTACATGATAGTGAGCTCTCCACACCGCGGCTCTGATCACACCAGGATTACATGACAGTGAGCTCCCCACACCGCGGCTCTGATCACACCAGGGTCATGCCTAGGATTACATGACAGTGAGCTCTCCACACCGCGGCTCTGATCACACCAGGGTCATGCCTAGGATTACATGACAGTGAGCTCCCCACACCGCGGCTCTGATCACACCGGGGTCATGCCTAGGATTACATGACAGTGAGCTCCCCACACCGCGGCTCTGATCACACCAGGGTCATGCCTAGGATTACATGATAGTGAGCTCCCTGCACTGCGGCTCTGATCACACCAGGGTCATGCCTAGGATTACATGACAGTGAGATCCCTGCACCGCGGCTCTGATCACACCAGGGTCATGCCTAGGATTACATGACAGTGAGATCCCTGCACCGCGGCTCTGATCACACCAGGGTCATGCCTAGGATTACATGATAGTGAGCTCCCCGCACCGCGGCTCTGATCACACCAGGGTCATGCCTAGGATTACATGACAGTGAGCTCCCCACACCGCGGCTCTGATCACACCAGGGTCATGCCTAGGCTTACATGACAGTGAGCTCTCCACACCGCGGCTCTGATCACACCAGGGTCATGCCTAGGCTTACATGACAGTGAGCTCTCCACACCGCGGCTCTGATCACACCAGAGTCATGCCTAGGATTACATGATAGTGAGCTCCCTACACCGCGGCTCTGATCACACCAGGGTCATGCCTAGGATTACATGACAGTGAGCTCTCCACACCGCGGCTCTGATCACACCAGGGTCATGCCTCGGATTACATGACAGTGAGCTCCCCACACCGCGGCTCTGATCACACCAGGGTCATGCCTAGGATTACATGACAGTGAGCTCCCCACACCGCGGCTCTGATCACACCAGGTTCATGCCTAGGATTACATGACAGTGAGCTCCCCGCACCGCGGCTCTGATCACACCAGGGTCATGCCTAGGATTACATGACAGTGAGCTCCCCGCACCGCGGCTCTGATCACACCAGGGTCATGCCTAGGATTACATGACAGTGAGCTCCCTGCATCGCGGCTCTGATCACACCAGGGTCATGCCTAGGATAACATGATAGCGAGCTCCCCACACCGCGGCTCTGATCACACCAGGGTCATGACTAGGATTACATGAGAGTGAGCTCCCCACACCGCGGCTCTGATCACACCAGGGTCATGCCTAGGATTACATGACAGTGAGCTCCCCACACCGCGGCTCTGATCACACCAGGGTCATGACTAGGATTACATGACAGTGAGCTCCCCACACCGCGGCTCTGATCACACCAGGGTCATGCCTAGGATTACATGATAGTGAGCTCCCCACACCGCGGCTCTGATCACACCAGGGTCATGCCTAGGATTACATGACAGCGAGCTCCCTGCACCGCGGCTCTGATCACACCAGGGTCATGCCTAGGATTACATGACAGCGAGCTCCCTGCACCGCGGCTCTGATCACACCAGGGTCATGCCTAGGATTACATGACAGTGAGCTCCCCACACCGCGGCTCTGATCACACCAGGGTCATGCCTAGGATTACATGATAGTGAGCTCCCCGCACCGCGGCTCTGATCACACCAGGGTCATGCCTAGGATTACATGACAGTGAGCTCTCCACACCGCGGCTCTGATCACACCAGGGTCATGCCTAGGATTACATGACAGTGAGCTCCCCACACCGCGGCTCTGATCACACCAGGGTCATGCCTAGGATTACATGACAGTGAGCTCCCTGCACCGCGGCTCTGATCACACCAGGGTCATGCCTAGGATTACATGACAGTGAGATCCCTGCACCGCGGCTCTGATCACACCAGGGTCATGCCTAGGATTGCATGGCAGTGAGCTCCCCGCACCGCGGCTCTGATCAAACCAGGGTCATGCCTAGGATTACATGACAGTGAGCTCCCCACAACGCGGCTCTGATCACACCAGGGTCATGCCTAGGATTACATGACAGTGAGCTCCCCACACCGCGGCTCTGATCACACCAGGGTCATGCCTAGGATTACATGACAGTGAGCTCTCCACACCGCGGCTCTGATCACACCAGGGTCATGCCTAGGATTACATGACAGTGAGATCCCTGCACCGCGGCTCTGATCACACCAGGGTCATGCCTAGGATTACATGACAGTGAGCTCCCCACACCGCGGCTCTGATCACACCAGGGTCATGCCTAGGATTACATGACAGTGAGCTCCCTGCACCGCGGCTCTGATCACACCAGGGTCATGCCTAGGATTACATGACAGTGAGATCCCTGCACCGCGGCTCTGATCACACCAGGGTCATGCCTAGGATTGCATGGCAGTGAGCTCCCCGCACCGCGGCTCTGATCACACCAGGGTCATGCCTAGGATTACATGACAGTGAGCTCCCCACACCGCGGCTCTGATCACACCAGGGTCATGCCTAGGATTACATGACAGTGAGCTCTCCACACCGCGGCTCTGATCACACCAGGGTCATGCCTAGGATTACATGACAGTGAGATCCCTGCACCGCGGCTCTGATCACACCAGGGTCATGCCTAGGATTACATGACAGTGAGCTCCCCGCACCGCGGCTCTGATCAAACCAGGGTCATGCCTAGGATTACATGACAGTGAGCTCCCCACAACGCGGCTCTGATCACACCAGGGTCATGCCTAGGATTACATGACAGTGAGCTCTCCACACCGCGGCTCTGATCACACCAGGGTCATGCCTAGGATTACATGCCAGTGAGCTCCCTGCACCGCGGCTCTGATCACACCAGGGTCATGCCTAGGATTACACGACAGTGAGCTCCCTGCACCGCGGCTCTGATCACACCAGGGTCATGCCTAGGATTACACGACAGTGAGCTCCCCACACCGCGGCTCTGATCACACCAGGGTCATGCCTCGGATTACATGACAGTGAGCTACCCACACCGTGGCTCTGATCACACCAGGGTCATGCCTAGGATTACATGATAGTGAGCTCCCCACACCGCGGCTCTGATCACACCAGGGTCATGCCTCGGATTACATGACAGTGAGCTCCCCACACCGCGGCTCTGATCACACCAGGGTCATTCCAAGGATTACATGACAGTGAGCTCCCCGCACCGCGGCTCTGATCACACCAGGGTCATGCCTAGTATTATATGACAGTGAGCTCTCCACACCGCGGCTCTGATCACACCAGGGTCATGCCTAGGATTACATGACAGTGAGCTCCCCACACCGCGGCTCTGATCACACCAGGGTCATGCCTAGGATTACATGATAGTGAGCTCCCTGCACCGCGGCTCTGATCACACCAGGGTGATGCCTAGGATTACATGATAGTGAGCTCCCTGCACCGCGGCTCTGATCACACCAGGGTCATGCCTAGGATTACATGAAAGTGAGCTCCCTGCACCGCGGCTCTGATCACACCAGGGTCATGCCTAGGATTACATGACAGTGAGCTCCCCACACCGCGGCTCTGATCACACCAGGGTCATGCCTAGGATTACATGACAGTGAGCTCCCTGCACCGCAGCTCTGATCACACCAGGGTCATGCCTAGGATTACATGATAGTGAGCTCCCTGCACCGCGGCTCTGATCACACCAGGGTCATGCCTAGGATTACATGACAGTGAGATCCCTGCACCGCAGCTCTGATCACACCAGGGTCATGCCTAGGATTACATGATAGTGAGCTCCCCGCACCGCGGCTCTGATCACACCAGGGTCATGCCTAGGATTACATGACAGTGAGCTCCCCACACCGCGGCTCTGATCACACAAGGGTCATGCCTAGGCTTACATGACAGTGAGCTCTCCACACCGCGGCTCTGATCACACCAGGGTCATGCCTAGGATTACATGACAGTGAGCTCTCCACACCGCGGCTCTGATCACACCAGGGTCATGCCTCGGATTACATGACAGTGAGCTCCCCACACCGCGGCTCTGATCACACCAGGGTCATGCCTAGGATTACATGACAGTGAGCTCCCCACACCGCGGCTCTGATCACACCAGGGTCATGCCTAGGATTACATGACAGTGAGCTCCCCGCACCGCGGCTCTGATCACACCAGGGTCATGCCTAGGATTACATGACAGTGAGCTCCCCGCACCGCGGCTCTGATCACACCAGGGTCATGCCTAGGATTACACGACAGTGAGCTCCCCACACCGCGGCTCTGATCACACCAGGGTCATGCCTAGGATTACATGATAGTGAGCTCCCCACACCGAGGCTCTGATCACACCAGGGTCATGCCTAGGATTACATAATAGTGAGCTTCCCGCACCGCGGCTCTGATCACACCAGGGTCATGCCTAGGATTACATGACAGTGAGCTCCCCACACCGCGGCTCTGATCACACCAGGGTCATGCCTAGGATTACATGACAGTGAGCTCCCTGCACCGCGGCTCTGATCACACCAGGGTCATGCCTAGGATTACATGACAGTGAGCTCTCCACACCGCGGCTCTGATCACACCAGGGTCATGCCTAGGATTACATGACAGTGAGCTCCCCACACCGCGGCTCTGATCACACCAGGGTCATGCCGCCTAGGATTACATGACAGCGAGCTCTCCACACCGCGGCTCTGATCACACCAGGGTCATGCCTAGGATTACATGACAGTGAGCTCCCCGCACCGCGGCTCTGATCACACCAGGGTCATGCCTAGGATTACATGACAGTGAGCTCCCCGCACCGCGGCTCTGATCACACCAGGGTCATGCCTAGGATTACACGACAGTGAGCTCCCCACACCGCGGCTCTGATCACACCAGGGTCATGCCTAGGATTACATGATAGTGAGCTCCCCACACCGAGGCTCTGATCACACCAGGGTCATGCCTAGGATTACATAATAGTGAGCTTCCCGCACCGCGGCTCTGATCACACCAGGGTCATGCCTAGGATTACATGACAGTGAGCTCCCCACACCGCGGCTCTGATCACACCAGGGTCATGCCTAGGATTACATGACAGTGAGCTCCCTGCACCGCGGCTCTGATCACACCAGGGTCATGCCTAGGATTACATGACAGTGAGCTCTCCACACCGCGGCTCTGATCACACCAGGGTCATGCCTAGGATTACATGACAGTGAGCTCCCCACACCGCGGCTCTGATCACACCAGGGTCATGCCGCCTAGGATTACATGACAGCGAGCTCTCCACACCGCGGCTCTGATCACACCAGGGTCATGCCTAGGATTACATGACAGTGAGATCCCTGCACCGCGGCTCTGATCACACCAGGGTCATGCCTAGGATTGCATGACAGTGAGCTCCCTGCACCGCGGCTCTGATCACACCAGGGTCATGCCTAGGATTACATGACAGTGAGCTCCCCGCAACCGCGGCTCTGATCACACCAGGGTCATGCCTAGGATTACATGACAGTGAGCTCCCCACAACGCGGCTCTGATCACACCAGGGTCATGCCTAGGATTACATGACAGTGAGCTCTCCACACCGCGGCTCTGATCACACCAGGGTCATGCCTAGGATTACATGCCAGTGAGCTCCCTGCACCGCGGCTCTGATTACACCAGGGTCATGCCTAGGATTACACGACAGTGAGCTCCCCGCACCGCGGCTCTGATCACACCAGGGTCATGCCTAGGATTACACGACAGTGAGCTCCCCACACCGCAGCTCTGATCACACCAGGGTCATGCCTCGGATTACATGACAGTGAGCTCCCCACACCGCGGCTCTGATCACACCAGGGTCATGCCTCGGATTACATGACAGTGAGCTCCCCACACCGCGGCTCTGATCACACCAGGGTCATGCCTAGGATTACATGACAGTGAGCTCCCCACACCGCGGCTCTGATCACACCAGGGTCATGCCTCGGATTACATGACAGTGAGCTCCCCACACCGTGGCTCTGATCACACCAGGGTCATGCCTAGGATTACATGACAGTGAGCTCCCCGCACCGCGGCTCTGATCACACCAGGGTCATGCCTAGGATTACATGACAGTGAGCTCCCCGCACCGCGGCTCTGATCACACCAGGGTCATGCCTAGTATTATATGACAGTGAGCTCTCCACACCGCGGCTCTGATCACACCAGGGTCATGCCTAGGATTACATGACAGTGAGCTCCCCACACCGCGGCTCTGATCACACCAGGGTCATGCCTAGGATTACATGACAGTGAGCTCCCCACACCGCGGCTCTGATCACACCAGGGTCATGCCTAGGATTAGATGACAGTGAGCTCTCCACACCGCGGCTCTGATCACACCAGGGTCATGCCTAGGATTACATGACAGTGAGCTCTCCACACCGCGGCTCTGATCACACCAGGGTCATGCCTAGGATTACATGACAGTGAGCTCCCCACACCGCGGCTCTGATCACACCAGGGTCATGCCTAGGATTACATGATAGTGAGCTCCCTGCACTGCGGCTCTGATCACACCAGGGTCATGCCTAGGATTACATGACAGTGAGATCCCTGCACCGCGGCTCTGATCACACCAGGGTCATGCCTAGGATTACATGACAGTGAGATCCCTGCACCGCGGCTCTGATCACACCAGGGTCATGCCTAGGATTACATGATAGTGAGCTCCCCGCACCGCGGCTCTGATCACACCAGGGTCATGCCTAGGATTACATGACAGTGAGCTCCCCACACCGCGGCTCTGATCACACCAGGGTCATGCCTAGGCTTACATGACAGTGAGCTCTCCACACCGCGGCTCTGATCACACCAGGGTCATGCCTAGGCTTACATGACAGTGAGCTCTCCACACCGCGGCTCTGATCACACCAGAGTCATGCCTAGGATTACATGATAGTGAGCTCCCTACACCGCGGCTCTGATCACACCAGGGTCATGCCTAGGATTACATGACAGTGAGCTCTCCACACCGCGGCTCTGATCACACCAGGGTCATGCCTCGGATTACATGACAGTGAGCTCCCCACACCGCGGCTCTGATCACACCAGGGTCATGCCTAGGATTACATGACAGTGAGCTCCCCACACCGCGGCTCTGATCACACCAGGGTCATGCCTAGGATTACATGACAGTGAGCTCCCCGCACCGCGGCTCTGATCACACCAGGGTCATGCCTAGGATTACATGACAGTGAGCTCCCCGCACCGCGGCTCTGATCACACCAGGGTCATGCCTAGGATTACATGACAGTGAGCTCCCTGCATCGCGGCTCTGATCACACCAGGGTCATGCCTAGGATAACATGATAGCGAGCTCCCCACACCGCGGCTCTGATCACACCAGGGTCATGACTAGGATTACATGAGAGTGAGCTCCCCACACCGCGGCTCTGATCACACCAGGGTCATGCCTAGGATTACATGACAGTGAGCTCCCCACACCGCGGCTCTGATCACACCAGGGTCATGACTAGGATTACATGACAGTGAGCTCCCCACACCGCGGCTCTGATCACACCAGGGTCATGCCTAGGATTACATGATAGTGAGCTCCCCACACCGCGGCTCTGATCACACCAGGGTCATGCCTAGGATTACATGACAGCGAGCTCCCTGCACCGCGGCTCTGATCACACCAGGGTCATGCCTAGGATTACATGACAGCGAGCTCCCTGCACCGCGGCTCTGATCACACCAGGGTCATGCCTAGGATTACATGACAGTGAGCTCCCCACACCGCGGCTCTGATCACACCAGGGTCATGCCTAGGATTACATGATAGTGAGCTCCCCGCACCGCGGCTCTGATCACACCAGGGTCATGCCTAGGATTACATGACAGTGAGCTCTCCACACCGCGGCTCTGATCACACCAGGGTCATGCCTAGGATTACATGACAGTGAGCTCCCCACACCGCGGCTCTGATCACACCAGGGTCATGCCTAGGATTACATGACAGTGAGCTCCCTGCACCGCGGCTCTGATCACACCAGGGTCATGCCTAGGATTACATGACAGTGAGATCCCTGCACCGCGGCTCTGATCACACCAGGGTCATGCCTAGGATTGCATGGCAGTGAGCTCCCCGCACCGCGGCTCTGATCAAACCAGGGTCATGCCTAGGATTACATGACAGTGAGCTCCCCACAACGCGGCTCTGATCACACCAGGGTCATGCCTAGGATTACATGACAGTGAGCTCCCCACACCGCGGCTCTGATCACACCAGGGTCATGCCTAGGATTACATGACAGTGAGCTCTCCACACCGCGGCTCTGATCACACCAGGGTCATGCCTAGGATTACATGACAGTGAGATCCCTGCACCGCGGCTCTGATCACACCAGGGTCATGCCTAGGATTACATGACAGTGAGCTCCCCACACCGCGGCTCTGATCACACCAGGGTCATGCCTAGGATTACATGACAGTGAGCTCCCTGCACCGCGGCTCTGATCACACCAGGGTCATGCCTAGGATTACATGACAGTGAGATCCCTGCACCGCGGCTCTGATCACACCAGGGTCATGCCTAGGATTGCATGGCAGTGAGCTCCCCGCACCGCGGCTCTGATCAAACCAGGGTCATGCCTAGGATTACATGACAGTGAGCTCCCCACACCGCGGCTCTGATCACACCAGGGTCATGCCTAGGATTACATGACAGTGAGCTCTCCACACCGCGGCTCTGATCACACCAGGGTCATGCCTAGGATTACATGACAGTGAGATCCCTGCACCGCGGCTCTGATCACACCAGGGTCATGCCTAGGATTACATGACAGTGAGCTCCCCGCACCGCGGCTCTGATCAAACCAGGGTCATGCCTAGGATTACATGACAGTGAGCTCCCCACAACGCGGCTCTGATCACACCAGGGTCATGCCTAGGATTACATGACAGTGAGCTCTCCACACCGCGGCTCTGATCACACCAGGGTCATGCCTAGGATTACATGCCAGTGAGCTCCCTGCACCGCGGCTCTGATCACACCAGGGTCATGCCTAGGATTACACGACAGTGAGCTCCCTGCACCGCGGCTCTGATCACACCAGGGTCATGCCTAGGATTACACGACAGTGAGCTCCCCACACCGCGGCTCTGATCACACCAGGGTCATGCCTCGGATTACATGACAGTGAGCTACCCACACCGTGGCTCTGATCACACCAGGGTCATGCCTAGGATTACATGATAGTGAGCTCCCCACACCGCGGCTCTGATCACACCAGGGTCATGCCTCGGATTACATGACAGTGAGCTCCCCACACCGCGGCTCTGATCACACCAGGGTCATTCCAAGGATTACATGACAGTGAGCTCCCCGCACCGCGGCTCTGATCACACCAGGGTCATGCCTAGTATTATATGACAGTGAGCTCTCCACACCGCGGCTCTGATCACACCAGGGTCATGCCTAGGATTACATGACAGTGAGCTCCCCACACCGCGGCTCTGATCACACCAGGGTCATGCCTAGGATTACATGATAGTGAGCTCCCTGCACCGCGGCTCTGATCACACCAGGGTGATGCCTAGGATTACATGATAGTGAGCTCCCTGCACCGCGGCTCTGATCACACCAGGGTCATGCCTAGGATTACATGAAAGTGAGCTCCCCACACCGCGGCTCTGATCACACCAGGGTCATGCCTAGGATTACATGACAGTGAGCTCCCCACACCGCGGCTCTGATCACACCAGGGTCATGCCTAGGATTACATGACAGTGAGCTCCCTGCACCGCAGCTCTGATCACACCAGGGTCATGCCTAGGATTACATGATAGTGAGCTCCCTGCACCGCGGCTCTGATCACACCAGGGTCATGCCTAGGATTACATGACAGTGAGATCCCTGCACCGCAGCTCTGATCACACCAGGGTCATGCCTAGGATTACATGATAGTGAGCTCCCCGCACCGCGGCTCTGATCACACCAGGGTCATGCCTAGGATTACATGACAGTGAGCTCCCCACACCGCGGCTCTGATCACACAAGGGTCATGCCTAGGCTTACATGACAGTGAGCTCTCCACACCGCGGCTCTGATCACACCAGGGTCATGCCTAGGATTACATGACAGTGAGCTCTCCACACCGCGGCTCTGATCACACCAGGGTCATGCCTCGGATTACATGACAGTGAGCTCCCCACACCGCGGCTCTGATCACACCAGGGTCATGCCTAGGATTACATGACAGTGAGCTCCCCACACCGCGGCTCTGATCACACCAGGGTCATGCCTAGGATTACATGACAGTGAGCTCCCCGCACCGCGGCTCTGATCACACCAGGGTCATGCCTAGGATTACATGACAGTGAGCTCCCCGCACCGCGGCTCTGATCACACCAGGGTCATGCCTAGGATTACACGACAGTGAGCTCCCCACACCGCGGCTCTGATCACACCAGGGTCATGCCTAGGATTACATGATAGTGAGCTCCCCACACCGAGGCTCTGATCACACCAGGGTCATGCCTAGGATTACATAATAGTGAGCTTCCCGCACCGCGGCTCTGATCACACCAGGGTCATGCCTAGGATTACATGACAGTGAGCTCCCCACACCGCGGCTCTGATCACACCAGGGTCATGCCTAGGATTACATGATAGTGAGCTCCCTGCACCGCGGCTCTGATCACACCAGGGTCATGCCTAGGATTACATGACAGTGAGCTCTCCACACCGCGGCTCTGATCACACCAGGGTCATGCCTAGGATTACATGACAGTGAGCTCCCCACACCGCGGCTCTGATCACACCAGGGTCATGCCGCCTAGGATTACATGACAGCGAGCTCTCCACACCGCGGCTCTGATCACACCAGGGTCATGCCTAGGATTACATGACAGTGAGATCCCTGCACCGCGGCTCTGATCACACCAGGGTCATGCCTAGGATTGCATGACAGTGAGCTCCCTGCACCGCGGCTCTGATCACACCAGGGTCATGCCTAGGATTACATGACAGTGAGCTCCCCGCAACCGCGGCTCTGATCACACCAGGGTCATGCCTAGGATTACATGACAGTGAGCTCCCCACAACGCGGCTCTGATCACACCAGGGTCATGCCTAGGATTACATGACAGTGAGCTCTCCACACCGCGGCTCTGATCACACCAGGGTCATGCCTAGGATTACATGCCAGTGAGCTCCCTGCACCGCGGCTCTGATTACACCAGGGTCATGCCTAGGATTACACGACAGTGAGCTCCCTGCACCGCGGCTCTGATCACACCAGGGTCATGCCTAGGATTACACGACAGTGAGCTCCCCACACCGCAGCTCTGATCACACCAGGGTCATGCCTCGGATTACATGACAGTGAGCTCCCCACACCGCGGCTCTGATCACACCAGGGTCATGCCTCGGATTACATGACAGTGAGCTCCCCACACCGCGGCTCTGATCACACCAGGGTCATGCCTAGGATTACATGATAGTGAGCTCCCCACACCGCGGCTCTGATCACACCAGGGTCATGCCTCGGATTACATGACAGTGAGCTCCCCACACCGTGGCTCTGATCACACCAGGGTCATGCCTAGGATTACATGACAGTGAGCTCCCCGCACCGCGGCTCTGATCACACCAGGGTCATGCCTAGGATTACATGACAGTGAGCTCCCCGCACCGCGGCTCTGATCACACCAGGGTCATGCCTAGTATTATATGACAGTGAGCTCTCCACACCGCGGCTCTGATCACACCAGGGTCATGCCTAGGATTACATGACAGTGAGCTCCCCACACCGCGGCTCTGATCACACCAGGGTCATGCCTAGGATTACATGACAGTGAGCTCCCCACACCGCGGCTCTGATCACACCAGGGTCATGCCTAGGATTAGATGACAGTGAGCTCTCCACACCGCGGCTCTGATCACACCAGGGTCATGCCTAGGATTACATGACAGTGAGCTCTCCACACCGCGGCTCTGATCACACCAGGGTCATGCCTAGGATTACATGACAGTGAGCTCCCCACACCGCGGCTCTGATCACACCAGGGTCATGCCTAGGATTACATGACAGTGAGCTCTCCACACCGCGGCTCTGATCACACCAGGGTCATGCCTAGGATTACATGACAGTGAGCTCTCCACACCGCGGCTCTGATCACACCAGGGTCATGCCTAGGATTACATGACAGCGAGTAAGGAATCCAAGGAATTATAGGAGAATTCCGCCCACGGCAAACAAAGTGGACCAGTCGTCTTTTGGGCAGAAAAAGATGACGGAGGTAACATCCCTAACCCTCTCAACTTGCTCATTGGACTGAGGGTGGTACTCTGAGGAGAAATCCAACTTCACTTGAAGTTGACTGCAGAGAAAACGCCAGAAGCGGGAAACAACTGGACCACCCGATCCGAGACGACGGGGCATATTTACTTACCCGGTCCCTGCGCGATCCCCTCGGTGCGTTGTCCGATGAGGATGAAGTCTGCTGCAATTCAACAAGATTGTGCACCCGAGATCCTGCATGTGTCGCTTCCCCGGTCAGCTCCGCCCCCCGTTTTGTGTCACTTGAAAGCGTGCAACACAATCCCCGGCGCGGTTTCCGAAAAGTCAGGAAACCCGACGAAATTGCGGCAGCGACGCCCTTAGTAAATGAGCCCTGATGTGCTCAGGAAGTCCATGTAGCAGGTGAAGAAGATGAAGGTGAAAAACAGGCTGGCAAGACGAGGAGCCGACGGCAGACCGTGTAGAGACACAAAATGGGACATCTTGGAGGAGTGGTCTGTTACCACCCAGATGACGGTATTCCCAGAGGAAGAAGGAAGATCCGTGATGAAGTCCATGGCCACATGAAACCATGGGCAGCTGGGTATCGGTAAAGGCAATAGTAGACTAGCTGGTTGGAGGCGAGATAGCTTACTAGGAGCACAGGAACCCACAAAATCCTGAACATCTTTGACCAGTTCAGGCTACCATTAGAAATGGGAGATGGGGGTCACCGAGCGCTGCACCCCAGGGTGCCCAGCCAGACACGAACAATGTCCCCAAGACAATGGGGCAGATTTACTTACCCGGTCCCGTCGCGATCTCGCGGGGCGTTGTCCGACGAGGATTCGGGTCAGGCGCGATTCACTAACATCGTGTGTCCGAGTTCCTGCATGTGCTGCGATGAGGTCCGCCGGAGTTCACCTTCTTCCTGGTGCATGTGAGTGCTTGATCTTGCGACACAAATCCTTTTTCAAATTCGCAGAATGTCTGAATCCGTCGGGTTGTCCGATGGTCCGCCCCGCCCATTTCTGTCGCGTGGAAGCCGGCCCCGGTGTGCCACAATCCGATCGCGTGCGTCAAAATCCTGGGGCAATTCAGGGCAAATCACACATCCCCCGGACATACATCTTGCCCGGGGAAGCTACCGAAGATCCACAGGAGCAGCAACTACCAGCTGTTTAGGAGAAATAATATGCAGAGGGACCGGCTCTTCTCCAATGACATCTGAGGCACGGGAAAGGGCATCAACCCTGATGTTCTTCTCCGCAAGACGGAGAAGAGTGACCAATGGGTTGAGACGTTGGGCTGTCTGGAGATACAGGAGATTTTTATGATCCATTTATACGCAGACCGGATGGTGAGCTCCCTCCAGAAGATATCACCATTCTTCCAGGGCAAGTTTGGTCAGAAGTTCTCTATCTCCTAATAATGGAGTAATTCCTCTCTGCGGAGGACACGTCAACTTGCAGATGAAAGGGCTTCTCTGTATTAGGCCTAGTGAGAACTGGGGCTGAGGCAAAGGCAGATTTCAAACTTGAGAAGGCTTCTTCAGCCGCCGAAGACCATAAGCGGGGATTGGAGCCCGATGTGGAACACAAGTGTGGAAAATGCGGGATAAACTGCCAGTAATAGTTTGCAAAGCCCAGAAACCATGTATGGCATGTAGACCCTCCGGATGCGGCCATTGTAGAACAGCAGAGAGTTTGGCTGGATCCATCTGGAGAACTCTGCCGGAGATAATATAGCCAAGGAAAGGATGAAACTGACATTTCTCAAGCTTGGCGTAGAGGCGGCAGGCCCGGAGGGGAGGCACTCGGCAGGATATCCACAGGGCAGTCGTATGGATGATGTGGTGGCAAAGTCTCTGTTTCTTGGAGACACATCTGCAAAGTCCTGGTAACACGTTGGTAGGCCCTCCAGAGGCTTGGGAGCTACGGAGGACACTAGGACAGGTACTGGTAATGGCATCACCATGCAACGAGACTGGCACTCCGGACCCCAAAGAAGGATCCCCTCCGTGCGTGAAGCTGCAGCCACGAAAGGCCCTGCAGGAGAGACGAGGTGGAGCGTGGCAGCACGTAGAAGGGAGATACCAGTGCAGTACGGGACTGGATCAGAGAGGATTGGTCCGCTTAGTAAGGAGATGACCAGCGGCTTCTCGAGGCGGACCACAGGGATATGGTGCTGGGAGGTCAGAGCAGCATCCACGAAAGTTCCCCGCAGAACCAGAGTCCAAAAAAGCAGTAACCTAAATTTGGCTTCCAGTGCGAGAGATGTCGGTGGAACCCAGCGTGGTGAGTAGCGCAGCGTGGCACACAGAGGAACACGGGTGCGCCTGTTCAATAACCCGTGGACTACCCGAGCTGTACACCGTGTATATAACCCATGGACTAACAGTGCTGTCCTGTACACTGTGTATATAACCCGGGGACCTCCTGTCCTGTACACTGTGTATATAACCCATGGACTAACAGTGCTGTCCTGTACACTGTGTATATAACCAGGGGACCGCCTGTCCTGTACACTGTGTATATAACCAGGGGACCGCCTGTCCTGTACACTGTGTATATAACCCGGGGACCTCCTGTCCTGTACTCTGTGTATATAACCAGGGGACCTCCTGTCCTGTACACTGTGTATATAAGCAGGGGACCTCCTGTCCTGTACACTGTGTATATAACCCTGGGACCTCCTGTCCTGTACACTGTGTATATAACCAGGGGACCTCCTGTCCTGTACACTGTGTATATAAGCAGGGGACCTCCTGTCCTGTACACTGTGTATATAACCCTGGGACCTCCTGTCCTGTACACTGTGTATATAAGCAGGGGACCTCCTGTCCTGTACACTGTGTATATAACCCTGGGACCTCCTGTCCTGTACACTGTGTATATAACCCGGGGACCTCCTGTCCTGTACACTGTGTATATAACCCTGGGACCGCCTGTCCTGTACACCGTGTATATAACCAGGGGACCGCCTGTCCTGTACACCGTGTATATAACCCGGGGACCTCCTGTCCTGTACACCGTGTATATAACCCGGGGACCTCCTGTCCTGTACACCGTGTATATAACCAGGGGACCTCCTGTCCTGTACACTGTGTATATAACCCGGGGACCTCCTGTCCTGTACACCGTGTATATAACCCGGGGACCTCCTGTCCTGTACACCGTGTATATAACCCGGGGACCTCCTGTCCTGTACACCGTGTATATAACCCGGGGACCTCCTGTCCTGTACACCGTGTATATAACCCGGGGACCTCCTGTCCTGTACACCGTGTATATAACCCTGGGACCGCCTGTCCTGTACACCGTGTATATAACGAGGGGACCTCCTGTCCTGTACACCGTGTATATAACGAGGGGACCTCCTGTCCTGTACACCGTGTATATAACGAGGGGACCTCCTGTCCTGTACACCGTGTATATAACCCGGGGACCTCCTGTCCTGTACACTGTGTATATAACCCGGGGACCTCCTGTCCTGTACACCGTGTATATAACCAGAGGACCTCCTGTCCTGTACACCGTGTATATAACCCTGGGACCTCCTGTCCTGTACACTGTGTATATAACCCTGGGACCTCCTGTCCTGTACACCGTGTATATAACGAGGGGACCTCCTGTCCTGTACACTGTGTATATAACCCGGGGACCTCCTGTCCTGTACACCGTGTATATAACCCTGGGACCGCCTGTCCTGTACACCGTGTATATAACCCTGGGACCGCCTGTCCTGTACACCGTGTATATAACCCGGGGACCTCCTGTCCTGTACACTGTGTATATAACCCGGGGACCTCCTGTCCTGTACACCGTGTATATAACCCTGGGACCGCCTGTCCTGTACACCGTGTATATAACCAGGGGACCGCCTGTCCTGTACACTGTGTATATAACCCGGGGACCTCCTGTCCTGTACACCGTGTACATAACCCGGGGACCTCCTGTCCTGTACACCGTGTATATAACCAGGGGACCTCCTGTCCTGTACACCGTGTATATAACGAGGGGACCTCCTGTACTGTACACCGTGTATATAACCCGGGGACCTCCTGTCCTGTACACCGTGTATATAACCCGGGGACCTCCTGTCCTGTACACCGTGTATATAACCCTGGGACCGCCTGTCCTGTACACCGTGTATATAACCAGGGGACCTCCTGTCCTGTACACCGTGTATATAACCAGGGGACCTCCTGTCCTGTACACCGTGTATATAACCCTGGGACCGCCTGTCCTGTACACCGTGTATATAACCAGAGGACCTCCTGTCCTGTACACCGTGTATATAACCCTGGGACCGCCTGTCCTGTACACCGTGTATATAACCCGGGGACCTCCTGTCCTGTACACCGTGTATATAACCCGGGGACCTCCTGTCCTGTACACCGTGTATATAACCCGGGGACCTCCTGTCCTGTACACCGTGTATATAACCCGGGGACCTCCTGTCCTGTACACCGTGTATATAACCCGGGGACCTCCTGTCCTGTACACCGTGTATATAACCCGGGGACCTCCTGTCCTGTACACCGTGTATATAACGAGGGGACCTCCTGTCCTGTACACTGTGTATATAACCAGGGGACCTCCTGTCCTGTACACCGTGTATATAACCCGGGGACCTCCTGTCCTGTACACCGTGTATATAACCCGGGGACCTCCTCTCCTGTACACCGTGTATATAACCCGGGGACCTCCTGTCCTGTACACCGTGTATATAACCCGGGGACCTCCTGTCCTGTACACCGTGTATATAACCCGGGGACCTCCTGTCCTGTACACCGTGTATATAACCAGGGGACCTCCTGTCCTGTACACCGTGTATATAACCAGGGGACCTCCTGTCCTGTACACCGTGTATATAACCCTGGGACCGCCTGTCCTGTACACCGTGTATATAACCAGAGGACCTCCTGTCCTGTACACCGTGTATATAACCCTGGGACCGCCTGTCCTGTACACCGTGTATATAACCCGGGGACCTCCTGTCCTGTACACCGTGTATATAACCCGGGGACCTCCTGTCCTGTACACCGTGTATATAACCCTGGGACCGCCTGTCCTGTACACCGTGTATATAACCCGGGGACCTCCTGTCCTGTACACCGTGTATATAACCCTGGGACCGCCTGTCCTGTACACCGTGTATATAACCCGGGGACCTCCTGTCCTGTACACCGTGTATATAACCCGGGGACCTCCTGTCCTGTACACCGTGTATATAACCCGGGGACCTCCTGTCCTGTACACCGTGTATATAACCCGGGGACCTCCTGTCCTGTACACCGTGTATATAACCCGGGGACCTCCTGTCCTGTACACCATGTATATAACCCGGGGACCTCCTGTCCTGTACACTGTATATATAACCCGGGGACCTCCTGTCCTGTACACCGTGTATATAACCCGGGGACCTCCTGTCCTGTACACCGTGTATATAACCCGGGGACCTCCTGTCCTGTACACCGTGTATATAACCCGGGGACCTCCTGTCCTGTACACTGTATATATAACCAGGGGACCTCCTGTCCTGTACACCGTGTATATAACGAGGGGACCTCCTGTCCTGTACACCATGTATATAACCCAGGAATGGCCTGTGCTGTATACTGTGCGTATCCCTGGCCTCTGGATTATGACTACAAGTACTTTATACCCCGGTGAATCACCCGATCACTGTCTGTGACATGACTGAGCAGCCACGTCCACGCTACTGGCACGTAATATAATAAGGGTAATTGTAGCAGAGGGATAAGTATGCAGGGAGCCCCAGCACAGGGACACCATTGTCCCTGCAGAATAGAGGGACACTCTGAGGCCGCACACATCAAAGGGGGGGAGTGCACAGGGAGCGCAGCGCTCCGGGGAGATAACCACTGATAAACTGCTATGAAATCAGAGAGAAATGGGAGCGATCATTATCATTAGTGACATGACGTCTATTCCTAGGAGACGGGGGGAGCGCACACAACGCTGGGTCCATGCACCGACCCCATACTCACTCATCACCTGGTGGGGTCACATGTCACCTCCAAGCAGGTCACACATCATAGGAACAGAGAACCTCAGCAGCTACGATACATAGAGAACAGGGAGAGCGCGGGGCAGGGGGAATGTCACACACCTGGACCATGTATCATACCACTGCATATATAACAGTCCTGCTGCTACTAAAACATACACATCTCTCCATGGACAACACATAACACTGGCTGCAGAGAGCACAGAGCACAGCAGTGTGAGGTCTGATTACACATCTCTCCAGGGACAATACATAACACTGGCTGCAGAGAGCACAGAGCACAGCAGTGTGAGGTCTGATTACACATCTCTCCAGGGACAATACATAACACTGGCTGCAGAGAGCACAGAGCACAGCAGTGTGAGGTCTGATTACACATCTCTCCGGGAACAATACCCAACACTGGCTGCAGAGAGCACAGAGCACAGCAGTGTGAGGTCTGATTACACATCTCTCCAGGGACAGTACATAACACTGGCTGCAGAGAGCACAGAGCACAGCAGTGTGAGGTCTGATTACACATCTCTCCAGGGACAATACATAACACTGGCTGCAGAGAGCACAGAGCACAGCAGTGTGAGGTCCGATTACACATCTCTCCAGGGACAATACATAACACTGGCTGCAGAGAGCACAGAGCACATCAGTGTGAGGTCTGATTACACATCTCTCCAGGGACAATACATAACACTGGCTGCAGAGAGCACAGAGCACAGCAGTGTGAGGTCTGATTACACATCTCTCCAGGGACAATACATAACACTGGCTGCAGAGAGCACAGAGCACAGCAGTGTGAGGTCTGATTACACATCTCTCCAGGGACAATACATAACACTGGCTGCAGAGAGCACAGAGCACAGCAGTGTGAGGTCTGATTACACATCTCTCCAGGGACAATACATAACACTGGCTGCAGAGAGCACAGAGCACAGCAGTGTGAGGTCTGATTACACATCTCTCCAGGGACAGTACATAACACTGGCTGCAGAGAGCACAGAGCACAGCAGTGTGAGGTCTGATTACACATCTCTCCATGGACAACACATAACACTGGCTGCAGAGAGCACAGAGCACAGCAGTGTGAGGTCTGATTACACATCTCTCCAGGGACAATACATAACACTGGCTGCAGAGAGCACAGAGCACAGCAGTTTGAGGTCTGATTACACATCTCCCCAGGGACAATACATAACACTGGCTGCAGAGAGCACAGAGCACAGCAGTGTGAGGTCTGATTACACATCTCTCCAGGGACAATGCATAACACTGGCTGCAGAGAGCACAGAGCACAGCAGTGTGAGGTCTGATTACACATCTCTCCAGGGACAGTACATAACACTGGCTGCAGAGAGCACAGAGCACAGCAGTGTGAGGTCTGATTACACATCTCTCCAGGGACAATACATAACACTGGCTGCAGAGAGCACAGAGCACAGCAGTGTGAGGTCTGATTACACATCTCTCCAGGGATAATACATAACACTGGCTGCAGAGAGCACAGGGCACAGCAGTGTGAGGTCTGATTACACACCTCTCCAGGGACAATACATAACACTGGCTGCAGAGAGCACAGAGCACAGCAGTGTGAGGTCTGATTACACATCTCTCCAGGGACAATACATAACACTGGCTGCAGAGAGCACAGAGCAAAGCAGTGTGAGGTCTGATTACACATCTCTCCAGGGACAATACATAACACTGGCTGCAGAGAGCACAGAGCACAGCAGTGTGAGGTCTGATTACACATCTCTCCATGGACAACACATAACACTGGCTGCAGAGAGCACAGAGCACAGCAGTGTGAGGTCTGATTACACATCTCTCCAGGGACAATACATAACACTGGCTGCAGAGAGCACAGAGCACAGCAGTTTGAGGTCTGATTACACATCTCCCCAGGGACAATACATAACACTGGCTGCAGAGAGCACAGAGCACAGCAGTGTGAGGTCTGATTACACATCTCTCCAGGGACAATGCATAACACTGGCTGCAGAGAGCACAGAGCACAGCAGTGTGAGGCCTGATTACACATCTCTCCAGGGACAATACATAACACTGGCTGCAGAGAGCACAGAGCACAGCAGTGTGAGGTCTGATTACACATATCTCCAGGGACAATACATAACACTGGCTACAGAGAGCACAGAGCACAGCAGTGTGAGGTCTGATTACACATCTCTCCAGGGACAGTACATAACACTGGCTGCAGAGAGCACAGAGCACAGCAGTGTGAGGTCTGATTACACATCTCTCCAGGGACAATACATAACACTGGCTGCAGAGAGCACAGGGCACAGCAGTGTGAGGTCTGATTACACATCTCCCCAGGGACAATACATAACACTGGCTGCAGAGAGCACAGGGCACAGCAGTGTGAGGTCTGATTACACATCTCTCCAGGGACAATACATAACACTGGCTGCAGAGAGCACAGAGCACAGCAGTGTGAGGTCTGATTACACATCTCTCCAGGGACAGTACAGAACACTGGCTACAGAGAGCACAGAGCACAGCAGTGTGAGGTCTGATTACACATCTCTCCTGGGACAGTACATAACACTGGCTGCAGAGAGCACAGAGCACAGCAGTGTGAGGTCTGATTACACATCTCTCCAGGGACAGTACATAACACTGGCTGCAGAGAGCAGAGAGCACAGCAGTGTGAGGTCTGATTACACATCTCTCCAGGGACAATACATAACACTGGCTGCAGAGAGCACAGAACACAGCAGTGTGAGGTCTGATTACACATCTCTCCAGGGACAATACATAACACTGGCTGCAGAGAGCACAGAGCACAGCAGTGTGAGGTCTGATTACACATCTCTCCAGGGACAGTACATAACACTGGCTGCAGAGAGCAGAGAGCACAGCAGTGTGAGGTCTGATTACACATCTCTCCAGGGACAATACATAACACTGGCTGCAGAGAGCACAGAACACAGCAGTGTGAGGTCTGATTACACATCTCTCCAGGGACAATACATAACACTGGCTGCAGAGAGCACAGAGCACAGCAGTGTGAGGTCTGATTACACATCTCTCCAGGGACAATACATAACACTGGCTGCAGAGAGCACAGAGCACAGCAGTGTGAGGTCTGATTACACATCTCTCCAGGGACAATACATAACACTGGCTGCAGAGAGCACAGAGCACAGCAGTGTGAGGTCTGATTACACATCTCTCCAGGGACAATACATAACACTGGCTGCAGAGAGCACAGAGCACAGCAGTGTGAGGTCTGATTACACATCTCTCCAGGGACAATGCATAACACGGGCTGCAGAGAGCAGAGAGCACAGCAGTGTGAGGTCTGATTACACATCTCTCCAGGAACAGTACATAACACTGGCTGCAGAGAGCACAGAGCACAGCAGTGTGAGGTCTGATTACACATCTCTCCAGGGACAGTACATAACACTGGCTGCAGAGAGCACAGAGCACAGCAGTGTGAGGTCTGATTACACATCTCTCCAGGGACAGTACATAACACTGGCTGCAGAGAGCACAGAGCACAGCAGTGTGAGGTCTGATTACACATCTCTCCAGGGACAGTACATAACACTGGCTGCACAGAGCACAGCAGTGTGAGGTCTGATTACACATCTCTCCAGGGACAGTACATAACACTGGCTGCAGAGAGCACAGAGCACAGCAGTGTGAGGTCTGATTACACATCTCTCCAGGGACAATACATAACACTGGCTGCAGAGAGCACAGAGCACAGCAGTGTGAGGTCTGATTACACATCTCTCCAGGGACAATACATAACTCTGGCTGCGGAGAGCACAGAGCACAGCAGTGTGAGGTCTGATTACACATCTCTCCAGGGACAGTACATAACACTGGCTGCAGAGAGCACAGAGCACAGCAGAGTGAGGTCTGATTACACATCTCTCCAGGGACAGTACATAACACTGGCTGCAGAGAGCACAGAGCACAGCAGTGTGAGGTCTGATTACACATCTGTCCAGGGACAGTACATAACACTGGCTGCAGAGAGCACAGAGCACAGTAGTGTGAGGTCTGATTACACATCTCTCCAGGGACAATACATAACACTGGCTGCAGAGAGCACAGAGCACAGCAGTGTGAGGTCTGATTACACATCTCTCCAGGGACAGTACATAACACTGGCTGCAGAGAGCACAGAGCACAGCAGTGTGAGGTCTGATTACACATCTCTCCAGGGACAATACATAACACTGGCTGCAGAGAGCACAGAGCACAGCAGTGTGAGGTCTGATTACACATCTCTCCAGGGACAATACATAACACTGGCTGCAGAGAGCACAGAGCACAGCAGTGTGAGGTCTGATTACACATCTCTCCAGGTACAATACATAACACTGGCTGCAGAGAGCACAGAGCACAGCAGTGTGAGGTCTGATTACACATCTCTCCAGGGACAGTACATAACACTGGCTGCAGAGAGCACAGAGCACAGCAGTGTGAGGTCTGATTACACATCTCTCCAGGGACAATACATAACACTGGCTGCAGAGAGCACAGAGCACAGCAGTGTGAGGTATGAGTACACATCTCTCCAGGGACAATACATAACACTGGCTGCAGAGAGCACAGGGCACAGCAGTGTGAGGTCTGATTACACATCTCTCCAGGGACAATACATAACACTGGCTGCAGAGAGCACAGAACACAGCAGTGTGAGGTCTGATTACACATCTCTCCAGGGACAATACATAACACTGGCTGCAGAGAGCACAGAACACAGCAGTGTGAGGTCTGATTACACATCTCTCCAGGGACAATACATAACACTGGCTGCAGAGAGCACAGAGCACAGCAGTGTGAGGTCTGATTACACATCTCTGCAGGGACAATACATAGCACTGGCTGCAGAGAGCACAGAGCACAGCAGTGTGAGGTCTGATTACACATCTCTCCAGGGACAATACATAACACTGGCTGCAGAGAGCACAGAACACAGCAGTGTGAGGTCTGATTACACATCTCTCCAGGGACAATACATAACACTGGCTGCAGAGAGCACAGAGCACAGCAGTGTGAGGTCTGATTACACATCTCTCCAGGGACAATACATAACACTGGCTGCAGAGAGCACAGAGCACAGCAGTGTGAGGTCTGATTACACATCTCTCCAGGGACAGTACATAACACTGGCTGCAGAGAGCACAGAGCACAGCAGTGTGAGGTCTGATTACACATCTCTCCAGGGACAGTACATAACACTGGCTGCAGAGAGCACAGAGCACAGCAGTGTGAGGTCTGATTACACATCTCTCCAGGGACAATACATAACACTGGCTGCAGAGAGCACAGAACACAGCAGTGTGAGGTTTGATTACACATCTCTCCAGGGACAATACATAACACTGGCTGCAGAGAGCACAGAGCACAGCAGTGTGAGGTCTGATTACACATCTCTCCAGGGACAGTACATAACACTGACTGCAGAGAGCACAGAGCACAACAGTGTGAGGTCTGATTACACATCTCTCCAGGGACAGTACATAACACTGGCTGCAGAGAGCACAGGGCACAGCAGTGTGAGGTCTGATTAAACATCTCTCCAGGGACAGTACATAACACTGGCTGCAGAGAGCACAGCAGTGTGAGGTCTGATTACACATCTCTCCAGGGACAATACATAACACTGGCTGCAGAGAGCACAGAGCACAGCAGTGTGAGGTCTGATTACACATCTCTCCAGGGACAATACATAACACTGGCAGTAGAGAGCACAGAGCACAGCAGTGTGAGGTCTGATTACACATCTCTCCAGGGACAATACATAACACTGGCTGCAGAGAGCACAGAGCACAGCAGTGTGAGGTCTGATTACACATCTCTCCAGGGACAGTACATAACACTGGCTGCAGAGAGCACAGAGCACAGCAGTGTGAGGTCTGATTACACATCTCCCCAGGGACAATACATAACACTGGCTGCAGAGAGCACAGAGCACAGCAGTGTGAGGTCTGATTACACATCTCTCCAGGGACAGTACATAACACTGGCTGCAGAGAGCACAGAGCACAGCAGTGTGAGGTCTGATTACACATCTCTCCAGGGACAATACATAACACTGGCAGTAGAGAGCACAGAGCACAGCAGTGTGAGGTCTGATTACACATCTCTCCAGGGACAATACATAACACTGGCTGCAGAGAGCACAGAGCACAGCAGTGTGAGGTCTGATTACACATCTCTCCAGGGACAGTACATAACACTGGCTGCAGAGAGCACAGAGCACAGCAGTGTGAGGTCTGATTACACATCTCTCCAGGGACAATACATAACACTGGCTGCAGAGAGCACAGAGCACAGCAGTGTGAGGTCTGATTACACATCTCTCCAGGGACAGTACATAACACTGGCTGCAGAGAGCACAGAGCACAGCAGTGTGAGGTCTGATTACACATCTCTCCAGGGACAGTACATAACACTGGCTGCAGAGAGCACAGAGCACAGCAGTGTGAGGTCTGATTACACATCTCTCCAGGGACAATACATAACACTGGCTGCAGAGAGCACAGAACACAGCAGTGTGAGGTTTGATTACACATCTCTCCAGGGACAATACATAACACTGGCTGCAGAGAGCACAGAGCACAGCAGTGTGAGGTCTGATTACACATCTCTCCAGGGACAGTACATAACACTGACTGCAGAGAGCACAGAGCACAACAGTGTGAGGTCTGATTACACATCTCTCCAGGGACAGTACATAACACTGGCTGCAGAGAGCACAGGGCACAGCAGTGTGAGGTCTGATTAAACATCTCTCCAGGGACAGTACATAACACTGGCTGCAGAGAGCACAGCAGTGTGAGGTCTGATTACACATCTCTCCAGGGACAATACATAACACTGGCTGCAGAGAGCACAGAGCACAGCAGTGTGAGGTCTGATTACACATCTCTCCAGGGACAATACATAACACTGGCAGTAGAGAGCACAGAGCACAGCAGTGTGAGGTCTGATTACACATCTCTCCAGGGACAATACATAACACTGGCTGCAGAGAGCACAGAGCACAGCAGTGTGAGGTCTGATTACACATCTCTCCAGGGACAGTACATAACACTGGCTGCAGAGAGCACAGAGCACAGCAGTGTGAGGTCTGATTACACATCTCTCCAGGGACAATACATAACACTGGCTGCAGAGAGCACAGAGCACAGCAGTGTGAGGTCTGATTACACATCTCTCCAGGGACAGTACATAACACTGGCTGCAGAGAGCACAGAGCACAGCAGTGTGAGGTCTGATTACACATCTCTCCAGGGACAATACATAACACTGGCAGTAGAGAGCACAGAGCACAGCAGTGTGAGGTCTGATTACACATCTCTCCAGGGACAATACATAACACTGGCTGCAGAGAGCACAGAGCACAGCAGTGTGAGGTCTGATTACACATCTCTCCAGGGACAGTACATAACACTGGCTGCAGAGAGCACAGAGCACAGCAGTGTGAGGTCTGATTACACATCTCTCCAGGGACAATACATAACACTGGCTGCAGAGAGCACAGAGCACAGCAGTGTGAGGTCTGATTACACATCTCTCCAGGGACAGTACATAACACTGGCTGCACAGAGCACAGCAGTGTGAGGTCTGATTACACATCTCTCCAGGGACAATACATAACACTGGCTGCAGAGAGCACAGAGCACAGCAGTGTGAGGTCTGATTACACATCTCTCCAGGGACAATACATAACACTGACTGCAGAGAGCACAGAGCACAACAGTGTGAGGTCTGATTACACATCTCTCCTGAGTTAACCCTAAATTGGTTAAGTTGTAGAGTGATGCAACATATGTTGTTACTAAAGAAATTATGATGATGATGATACAGGAGGTGCAGAGGATAAGAGAGCCGGGGCCTGGGCTGCAGGTTATAGAAGTAAAATGTTACAATTTAAAGCTCCATCAAAACAAAACAAAAAAAAATCATAGATCTGGAACACAAATCAAATTTGAAGTAATAAACAATAAACAACAAAATATTAGCAGCTTTGTCACATTAAGATAGAAAACCAAAATATTCCTCCCAGAGACTTAGGAGGGATTTCTTACAGTTAGCATTTTTATATATTATTTTTTCAATTTCCATTAAAACATGGAAACTTAGTTTTCTAAAATTGTTAAAATTTCAAAGAATAAATTTGATGGATACGAATTCCTAAAGGCCAATAGTGGTAATTTACAGCGTCCACATAACAAGAGCGCGAGCAGAAGCCTAAAATAGGGTCAAATCCAAGTGCACAAGACCAGGAGAACAACACCAGCACAGTGTCCTCTCCCGAAATCTAGAGGAGTCCCAGAGGATCAGAGGAGGAAGGAGAACGTAACACTCCACAGCCGCCGGCCAGAGAACAACCTTGAAAGGAGAAGGTCAGGAACAATAAGGAGAAGAAGAAGTCATCAACACAACATCTATCACATCCCAGAGAAGACGGGAAACACTAACATGGGAACTGAGAGGAACAAAGCCAAAATATCATATACCAGAAGATATATTCCTGTACATAGGGGGCAGTATTATAGTAGTTATATTCCTGTACATAGGGGGCAGTATTATAGTAGTTATATTCCTGTACATACGGGGCAGTATTATAGTAGTTATATTCTTGTACATAGGGGGCAGTATTATAGTAGTTATATCCCTGTACATAGGGGGCAGTATTATAGTAGTTATATCCCTGTACATAGGGGGCAGTATTATAGTAGTTATATTCTTGTACATAGGGGGCAGTATTATAGTATTATATTCTTGTACATAGGGGGCAGTATTATAGTAGTTATATTCCTGTACATAGGAGGCAGTATTATAGTAGTTATATTCTTGTACATAGGGGACAGTATTATAGTAGTTATATTCCTGTACATAGGGGGCAGTATTATAGTAGTTATATTCCTGTACATAGGGGGCAGTATTATAGTAGTTATATTCCTGTACATAGGGGGCAGTATTATAGTAGTTATATTCCTGTACATAGGGGGCAGTATTATAGTAGTTATATTCCTGTACATAGGGGGCAGTATTATAGTAGTTATATTCCTGTACATACGGGGCAGTATTATAGTAGTTATATTCTTGTACATAGGGGGCAGTATTATAGTAGTTATATCCCTGTACATAGGGGGCAGTATTATAGTAGTTATATCCCTGTACATAGGGGGCAGTATTATAGTAGTTATATTCCTGTACATAGGGGGCAGTATTATAGTAGTTATATTCTTGTACATAGGGGGCAGTATTATAGTAGTTATATTCTTGTACATAGGAGGCAGTATTATAGTAGTTATATTCCTGTACATAGGAAGCAGTATTATAGTAGTTATATTCCTGTACATAGGGGGCAGTATTATAATAGTTATATTCTTGTACATAGGGGGCAGTATTATAGTAGTTATATTCCTGTACATAGGGGGCAGTATTATAGTAGTTATATTCCTGTACATAGGGGGGCAGTATTATAGTAGTTATATTCCTGTACATAGGGGGCAGTATTATAGTAGTTATATTCTTGTACATAGGGGGCAGTATTATAGTAGTTATATTCTTGTACATAAGGGGCAGTATTATAGTAGTTATATTCTTGTACGTATGGGGCAGTACTATAATGTACATGGCAGGTGCATGTAACACACTGGATGATAACATCTTCTACTTTCCATCAGAAAGTGATGCGGCTGACACTATATTTTCATCCTTTCTGACATTGGGGCATGTGGTGGCCAAGAATGAACACTTACTGATGAACATCCTGTTTACCACTACAAAGCGATAAAACATCTAATTCTAGTAATGGCACTTGTGTTGTAGGATGCGGACATCCAGTTTGTGTGTGAAAGTGGCTGCTGCATCCTTGGAAAGTACATCCCTTGTAGTGATAAACAATGTAAGGAAGAGACCAGTAAAACCCTTCCACATGTCCCAGACGTCAGCATAACATTTCTTCTAAAGTCTCTTAATGCATTCTAGTCCCGATACCCCTGAGGACGCGGCTATATGTGGTGAAGCATGCCGGGGTTATGCATGGGATATTCCCCTTCCCCATACTCATATAGCGGGAACATGCTGCTACTGCACCGCTATGTCTGTTGGAGATGAAGTGATAAAAATATAAATATAAATAACTAAAATCTCCATCCCTGACAATACAATACCGGGGACTAGGAAGATTCGGTCCCCTCAATACTTAAGGTCCATACGCTTTTTAGGGTGGACACTTTTCTATCTGTTTTAAAGTGTGATAATAAAAGCTACATTGTAAGTGACTTTTGGGTATAAGTTGTCCCTATTTGCACAAACTTCTTTTTTTTTTCTGCTTTATATTGACGTCCATTAATGTCGCCAGCATTAACCCCTTAACGACTTGGCCTTTTTTAGTTTTTTCACTTCCATTTTTCACTCACCAACTTCAAAAATCTATAACTTTTTTATTTTTCCACATAAAGAGCTGTGTGACGGCTTATTTTCTGCGTAACAAATTGCACTTCATAGTGATGGTATTTAATATTCCATGTTGTGTACTGGGAAGCGGGAAAAAAATTCCAAATGCAGTGAAAATGGTGAAAAACCACATTTGTGCCGTGTTCTTGTGGGCTTGGATATTACGTCTTTCACCAAGCGCCCCAAATGACATGTCTACTTTATTCTTTGGGTCGGTACGATCACGGGGATACTAAATTTGTATAGGTTTTATATTGTATATTTTATATTTTCACACATTTAAAAAAATTAAAACCTCCTGTACAAATATTTTTTTTTATTTTGCCATCTTCTGGGTCCAATAACTTTTTCATACTTTGGTGTACGGAGCTGTGGATAGTGTCATTTTTTGCGACTTTTGATGGCGTTTTCATTACTATAATTTTTGGGACTGTGCGACCTTTTGATCACTTTTCATAAATTTTTTTATATTTTTCAAAATGGCAAAAAAATGCCATTTTCGACTTTGGACGCTATTTTCCGTTACAGGGTTAAACATAGTGAAAAAACATTATCATATTTTGATAGATCGGGCATTTTCGGACAAGGCGATATGTAATGTGTTTATGATTTTTACTGTTTATTTATTTTTATATCAGTTCTAGGGAAAGGGGGGTGATTTGAATTTTTAGGTTTTTTTATTATAATTTTTTTTTTTTTAACTTTTTTTTATTTTTATTTTTAGTACTTTTCAGACTCCCTAGGGTACTTTAACCCTAGGTTGTCTGATCGATCCTATCATATACTGCCATACTACAGTATGGCAGTATATGGGGATTTTACTCCTCATTCATTACAATGTGCTGATAGCACATTGTAATGCATGGGTTAAAAAGAAGTAGCCTCGGGTATTCGGAACACCCGAGGTTACCATGGCGACGGATCGCCGCTCCCCGTGACGTCATCAGGGAGCAGCGATCGACGACAACATGGCGACGCCCATGCGGCGCCATCTCTTTGAAGCTGCCGGCATCATTGCCGGCGGCGATCGAGGTGAAAACACCCGCGATCGGTGCTAGCACCGATCGCGGGTGTTACCGGTAAGCCTTTGCTGCAATATGCAGCAAAGAGTTACCGGCTATGGAGAGGGCTCGGCCCGCGAGCCCTCTCCATGCACTGGGACCCGGCGCGCGCCGTACTAGTACGGCATGCGTCGGGAAGGGGTTAAAGGGGTTTTCCCATCTGGACATTTACATTTCATTTCATTAATTTGCCATATGTAACATTTCTTCAATTGGATGTTATTAAAAAAAATGTTCCTGTGTGAAGGTAATTTCTCATAAATGTCGCCATGATGTCCATTAGAAACGAGAGCTTCCTTGGATACGACCCCCTCACACTCTGGCAGCAGTGGCCAGACATGCGCTATAGAGTCCTGCCTGACCTCCTGGACTCAGTGATCATTACCACAGGACGGCTGTGGGACCTGCAGTAACTCCCGGACATGTCATATACAAAAACCTTTTGTGTCTTTGTGCAATCCCTCCAGCAGAGGTGGTCGTATCCAAGGACACAGTCTTGTCTCTAGGGGATCATATCACTACATTTATGAGAAATTATCTTCACACAGGAACATTTTTAGAATGTTCTAATAGAAGGAATGTTTATATATTAATCTGGATGTTACTGCCCAGACGAGAAAACCCCTTTAAGTCTGATGCGGCTAGATTGGCGGACTTTGATTTTCTCGGCCGCGTTGACGCCGACATTTTATTTTTGCAGGAGACCAGGCTGCCAGATTTGGCGGCCGTGTATAAAGCTAAGAGGGAATGGAGACACGGGCCTTCCTATTGGTCTCTTGCGGCCGAGCCGTATAGCGGAGTGGCGGTCCTTTTTACCGCACCGGTAGAATGCCGACGAGTTATTGAGTTAGAAATGGGGAGGTGCCTGATCCTGGATGTCCTCATGAAGGGACAAGAACTTCGCCTAATTAACATCTATGGTCCCCAGTCCAAGTGGGACAGGAAGTGTCTTTTTATGAGGATACCTTTGCTGGGCCTTTGTAGCAGTAAGTCAGAGTGGTGGGAGATGCTCAAGAAAAGGGTGGCGAGATTCTTCCGCCAGCTCTCGAGCCTCAGGAGCCTGGACAGGTACCGCCTGTATCAGGGCCTGAGGAGGAAACTCCAGCATCTCGTCTCGACTGGAGGTAGTCGTGAGGACATCTCCAGAGTGAAATCCTTGCTGAAGAGGTGTCAGTACGATAGACACGGGAAATACCGCTCGCCCGACCCTTACAGAAACTGCAAGATGTCAGTGAATGGTAAAGTTGTCACAGGACTGGTTGACAGTACGGGATCCCTGAAAAGGTCCAGATCAGGGATCCTGGAGGTCGTCAGATCCTTCTACTCGCACCTCTTGGGCAGGAAGGATCTAGATCGGGATGTGATGTCGGCTTTCCTGGCAGAAGCTGTCCCTGAGCCAGGAGTAGACCCCTCTCTTGATGTTTTGACCGAAGTGATCAGGGAAGAGGAAGTCAGCCGGGCGATTGAAGGGCTCGCCCTCAAGAAATCGCCGGGTCCGGATGGCTTAACATCTGAGTTTTATAAGACCTTTAAGGACGCCTTGGTTCCCCTCTTGACTGAGGTATTCAATGAGTGTCTTTCCTCGGGCGCTCTGCCGAAGTCAATGAGGAGGTCTGCCCTGATCATCCTGACCCATTTCCAGTTGGGTTTTTTTAATTCTATCAGGATCCCCTTGAAGTTTTGGGACGTGACTTGGCGCTGCTTCCATGGAAAGCTGTGTGTGAGGGACAATCTGAAGTGTAGGAGCTCTGAGGAAAGGGGTTGTCCCCGGGAGGAGTGCGGTGGTCTGCTGGAGAGCATGGACCACTCCCTTTAACACAGAGGTGTACAACCGGGTGGGCGCTTCCATCAGTTGGCCCGGGTTGGCCGATCTCTCCTATGCGGAGTGGGCCTATGGAGCATTCAGAGGTCTCGTAGATTGTAATAGTATGTGTGTATATAAGTTGGTTTGGGCTATAACGATTAGGTTGATAGGTGGGTGGACAGGATTTGGACACTATGATCCTGGGCGCTGGTCTGTATTACTCAATGCAAACTTTGGACGTCAGACCAGTGTCACGGTGGGAGGGTAATGAGCGTGGGATTTAGTTAGTTATATTTAAAGGGGTTTTTTATGTTTATGTCTATTATTGCTGTGTATTGTTGAGTTATTTATTAGAAAATTTAAAAAAAATAAAAATTTTAGGTAGCGGGACCGGGTGAAGGTTTCGTTTGTTTGCATGCTGAGTGTTGTGGTGTGTGTGGCTGGGCCAGGAGATTTTTGTAAGCCTCTTTTAGTTTATATTATTGTTTTGATATCATTATTGTTATTATTTTGTTTTATTTTGCCAGATGTTATGGCTTGATTTATATTTAACCTCTTAACGCTCAGCGTCCGATATATCAGACGCTGAGCCGATGCCGGTTCAGCTCAAGATTTGAGCCGAACCGACATCGGGAAACACGGGGTGCCGGCTGTGACTAATAGCCGGCACCCCAGTGTAACACCGGCGATCGGAGTTGTCTCTGATCGCGGGTGATTAACCTATTAAATGCCGCGGTCATCGCGACCACGGCATCTAACATGCATCTGGGGGGTCTTTCCCCCACGATCGGCCCCCCCGAATCATTTTCGGGGGGCACCGATCATTGCTACGGTATCACTGGGGTCCGATCTGGACCCCAGTGTTACCTGCAGGAACTGCCGGTAAGATGGCGTCTGTGACGTCATCTTACTGGCAGAGTGCCACCCTATGCAAGTGCATAGGCTGACACTGATAATGCCCTGCAATACATAAGTATTGCAGGGTATTATTATGAACAAGCAATCAGATTATTGCTTGTTCATATCCCATGGTATAAAAGTGAAAAAGTAAAAAAAAAATTATTCAATAAAAAAATAAAGTAATAAATCACCAAAAATGCCCAAAAGCCCCAAAACATATAAAGAGACATATAACTAAAAAAAAAGTCAAAATCATAACACAAACCCCACATATATAGTATCACCGCGTCCGTAACAACCCGTAGAATAAAAATAAATAATTATTGAACCCGCACAATGAACGCCGTAAAAGAAAACTGTTATAAACCCTCCAAAAATTATGATTTTTACCTATTCAATCCCACAAAAAATGCTATAAAAAGTGATCAAAAAAACATATGTACTCTAGAATGATACTGGTGCAAAGTACAACGTGTCCCGCAAAAAACAAGCCATCAACCAGCTCCGTAGCCAAAAACGTAACAATGTTATGCCACTTGGAAGATGGCAATACATAAATGATAGATTTTTCCCCACATTAGGGTTTTGTTTTACAAATTTAGTAAAACGCAAGAAAATATATTCGTGTCTGGTATCCCCGTTATCGTATCGACCCATAGAATAAAGATAACATGATTATTAGTCTATACGGTGAACACCACAAAAAAAAAAGTAAAAAAACCAGTAGAGAATTGATGCTTTTCTACTCCTGCTCTCAAAAAGAAGTTCCTAAATTTCCAACAATAGGTGATACCAACCCCAAAATGGTAACAATGGAAAAAGCATCTCGTCCCGCAAAAAAAATGCCGTCACATGGCCCTAATAGCGCAAAAGCGAAAATTTTACAGCCTTCAAAAGAGGCCAATGAGGAAAGTAAAATCCTGGCAGCTGCAGGGCGCTCCTTCCCTTCTGCGTCTCGCTGTGCGCCCATAAAACAAGTCACGGCCACATGTGGGGGGTCCCTGTACTCGGGAGAAATTGTAGAACAAATTGTATGGTGGGTTTTGTATTTTTATCTTTTGGAAATGTGTAAATTTTAGTGCTAAATGAACGTATAACTGACACAATTTGACTATTCTAAATTTCACCTCCATTTTCATGTAATTACTATGAAGATCTCAAGGGGTTAACAATCTTCGTAAAATCTGTTTCTGATAGCTTGAGGGGTGCAGATTTGAAATTGGGTTGGTTATATGGGGGGTTTTGATGCTAAATATGTAAAATTTCATTCAAAACTGTATTTATCCCCAAAATAGTCAATTCTGAAAATCCGGAAAAGCGATTTTCTATTTGTAAGCCGCGTGACCTCAAAATAAATTATCCAAACATTTAAAAAATGGTGAAAATGTAAAGAAGACACATGGGAAATGTTATTCAGCAATTTATTTAGGTGGTAAATCTATCTGCCTGGAAACGCAATGATTTAGAATTTCGAAAATGGCAAATTTTTCAAAAAATTTATCATATTTTCTTTTTTTTGTAAATAAACGCAAAACTTATCTGCCAAAATTTACCACTAAAATGAAGCACAACATGTGGGGAAAAAACAATCTCAGAATCGTTTTGATAAGTAACAGTGTTCAAAAGTTATAACCATATAAAGCGAAGCAAGTCAGAATCCAAAAAATGGGACTGAGCCTTAAGCTGTAAAATGGCTGCGTCCTTAAGGGGTTAAGATTGTAATGTTTTTCATTTTTACTGTATATACTCGAGTATAAGCCGAGACCCCTAATTTTACCACCAAAAACAGGGAAAACATATTGACTCGAGTATAAGCTGAGGGTGTAGTATACAGTCTGCCTCCAGTATGCCAAGCTAATTTTAAAAAAAATAAACTTAATACTCAAAGTCCGACAATACTCACCTTTGATACTCGGCACGGCTCCCAGTCCTCAGCGGCGGCTTCTCTTTTCTTTCTTCACTAGCCAGCGGGCGCACACTATGATGTGGCGCCCGCCGGCAGATCGCATGGACACAACTGCCGGCTAGTGAAGAAAGCGGAGAGAAGCGGAAGCCGCCGCTGAGGATCCGGGTGCCGCAGGGTGACTATTCATTTTTTTTTTTTTTAATTGACTCGTGTATAAGCCAAGGTGAGGTTTTTCAGCACATTTTTGTACTGAAAAACTCGCTTATACATGAATTTATACAGTACATGTAAAAGATCTACAGGATGTAACTGAGGATCAGTACAGGATAAGTAATGATAACTTTAAAGTGTAGTAGAGAATGTTATTTGCATAAAGCTGCCTAACACTTTCACATATTTTACTAAGAATAAAGAGAGTAACAGGGAAAACGCTGTAGGAAGTGCATCCTGTTTTCCAGTTAATGATTACAACCTCTTTCAATACAAAGATATTACTGTAAGTACAAGTCATATCGCTGGGCTATATTAGGAGCAATGAGATGCAGCGTTATCACCATTATTGGGGTAGCAGCAAAATTATAATTCATCAATTTACTGAGGAGGGAAAAGATGAATGACAGCTGTGGGAGTATAATTGCTGCATTCGCTGTGATTGTGGGGAGAGTAGTGACAGTATACAGCACAGAGATGTCACTGTGACACTGGAAGGGTAGCTGTGCACTGCCATTCCTTGCATCATAGGAGTAGCCATCTGCAGGGGCTCCCTGTATCATGTCTGTGAGTGATGGAGCGACTGCTGCACTTGTGCCACTACCCCAATGCTATAGGCACAACAATCTTCCACTCATGTCTCCAGGACTTCTACGGGCCTGAACCTATTCTCTGGATTGCTCTACCTAGTAATACTAAAGCAATACACAACTTCAAATGTGCCCTAAGACTCATCCAGAAGGTCAATCACAATCTCTACCTGCAGGTAACATTCACACTTTTCACAAGCCTCTCCTCCAGCCTGTGTAATGTCTCTAATCCAAATTATTAGCACAGCGAATTGTGACTGAACCCTTCCCCAAGATCTCTGTACATATAGATGGCTGCTGGTGATGGATCATGTACCATGGACTCTGTACATATAGATGGCGGCCGGTGATGGATCATGTACCATGGACTCTGTATATATATAGATGGCGGCTGGTGATGGATCATGTACCATGGACTCTGTATATATATAGATGGCGGCTGGTGATGGATCATGTACCATGGACTCTGTACATATAGATGGTGGCTGGTGATGTATCATGTACTATGGACTCTGTACATATAGATGGCGGCTGGTGATGGATCATGTACCATGGACTCTGTACATATAGATGGCGGCTGGTGATGTATCATGTACTATGGACTCTGTACATATAGATGGAGGCTGGTGATGGATCATGTACCATGGACTCTGTGCATATAGATGGTGGCAGGTCATGGATGATACACCATGGACTCTGTACATATAGATGGCGGCTGGTGATGGATCATGTACCATGGACTCTGTACATATAGATGGAGGCTGGTGACGGATCATGTACCATGGACTCTGTACATATAGATGGCGGCTGGTGATGGATCATGTACCATGGACTCTGTATATATATAGATGGCGGCTGGTGATGTATCATGTACCATGGACTCTGTACATATAGATGGCGGCTGGTGATGGATCATGTACCATGGACTCTGTACATATAGATGGAGGCTGGTGATGGATCATGTACCATGGACTCTGTACATATAGATGGCGGCTGGTGATAGATCATGTACCATGGACTCTGTACATATATATGGAGGCTGGTGATAGATCATGTACCATGGACTCTGTACATATAGATGGAGGCTGGTGATGGATCATGTACCATGGACTCTGTACATATAGATGGCGGCTGGTGATGGATCATGTACCATGGACTCTGTACATATAGATGGTGGCTGGTGATGTATCATGTACTATGGACTCTGTACATATAGATGGCGGCTGGTGATGGATCATGTACCATGGACTCTGTACATATAGATGGCGGCTGGTGATGTATCATGTACTATGGACTCTGTACATATAGATGGCGGCTGGTGATGGATCATGCACCATGGACTCTGTACATATAGATGGCGGCTGGTGATGGATCATGTACCATGGACTCTGTACATATAGATGGCGGCTGGTGATGGATCATGTACCATGGGCTCTGTACATATAGATGGCGGCTGGTGATGGATCATGTACCATGGGCTCTGTACATATAGATGGCGGCTGGAGATGGATCATGTACCATGGACTCTGTACATATAGATGGAGGCTGGTGATGGATCATGTACCATGGACTCTGTATATATATAGATGGCGGCTGGTGATGGATCATGCACCATGGACTCTGTACATATAGATGGCTGCTGGTGATGGATCATGCACCATGGACTCTGTACATATAGATGGCGGCTGGTGATGGATCATGTACCATGGACTCTGTACATATAGATGGCATCTGGTGATGGATCATGTACCATGGACTCTGTACATATAGATGGCATCTGGTGATGGATCATGTACCATGGACTCTGTACATATAGATGGCGGCTGGTGATGGATCATGTACCATGGACTCTGTACATATAGATGGCATCTGGTGATGGATCATGTACCATGGACTCTGTACATATAGATGGCGGCTGGTGATGGATCATGTACCATGGACTCTGTACATATAGATGGAGGCTGGTGATGGATCATGTACCATGGACTCTGTACATATAGATGGCATCTGGTGATGGATCATGTACCATGGACTCTGTACATATAGATGGCGGCTGGTGATGGATCATGTACCATAGACTCTGTACATATAGATGGCGGCTGGTGATGGATCATGTACCATGGACTCTGTACATATAGATGGAGGCTGGTGATGGATCATGTACCATGGACTCTGTACATATAGATGGTGGCTGGTGATGGATCATGTACCATGGACTCTGTACATATAGATGGACGCTGGTGATGGATCATGCACCATGGACTCTGTACATATAGATGGCGGCCGGTGATGGATCATGTACCATGGACTCTGTACATATAGATGGCATCTGGTGATGGATCATGTACCATGGACTCTGTACATATAGATGGCATCTGGTGATGGATCATGTACCATGGACTCTGTACATATAGATGGACGCTGGTGATGGATCATGTACCATGGACTCTGTACATATAGATGGCGGCTGGTGATAGATCATGTACCATGGACTCTGTACATATAGATGGAGGCTGGTGATGGATCATGTACCATGGACTCTGTACATATAGATGGCATCTGGTGATGGATCATGCACCATGGACTCTGTACATATAGATGGCGGCTGGTGACGGATCATGTACCATGGACTCTGTACATATAGATGGAGGCTGGTGATGGATCATGCACCATGGACTCTGTACATATAGATGGCGGCTGGTGACGGATCATGTACCATGGACTCTGTACATATAGATGGAGGCTGGTGATGGATCATGCACCATGGACTCTGTACATATAGATGGCGGCTGGTGATAGATCATGTACCATGGACTCTGTACATATAGATGGAGGCTGGTGATGGATCATGTACCATGGACTCTGTACATATAGATGGCATCTGGTGATGGATCATGCACCATGGACTCTGTACATATAGATGGCGGCTGGTGACGGATCATGTACCATGGACTCTGTACATATAGATGGCGGCTGGTGATGGATCATGCACCATGGACTCTGTACATATAGATGGCGGCTGGTGACGGATCATGTACCATGGACTCTGTACATATAGATGGAGGCTGGTGATGGATCATGTACCATGGACTCTGTACATATAGATGGCATCTGGTGATGGATCATGTACCATGGACTCTGTACATATAGATGGAGGCTGGTGATGGATCATGTACCATGGACTCTGTACATATAGATGGCATCTGGTGATGGATCATGTACCATGGGCTCTGTACATATAGATGGCTGCTGGTGATGGATCATGTACCATGGACTCTGTACATATAGATGGCATCTGGTGATGGATCATGTACCATGGACTCTGTGCATATAGATGGTGGCAGGTCATGGATGATACACCATGGACTCTGTACATATAGATGGCGGCTGGTGATGGATCATGTACCATGGACTCTGTACATATAGATGGTGGCAGGTGATGGATCATACACCATGGACTCTGTACATATAGATGGTGGCTGGTGATGTATCATGTACCATGGACTCTGTACATATAGATGGCGGCTGGTGATGGATCATGTACCATGGACTCTGTACATATAGATGGAGGCTGGTGCTGGATAATGTACCATGGACTCTGTACATATAGATGGAGGCTGGTGCTGGATAATGTACCATGGACTCTGTACATATAGATGGAGGCTGGTGCTGGATAATGTACCATGGACTCTGTACATATAGATGGTGGCCGGTGATGGATCATGTACCATGGACTCTGTACATATATATGGAGGCTGGTGATGGATCATGTACCATGGACTCTGTACATATATATGGAGGCTGGTGATGGATCATGTACCATGGACTCTGTACATATATATGGAGGCTGGTGATGGATCATGTACCATGGACTCTGTACATATAGATGGTGGCAGGTCATGGATGATACACCATGGACTCTGTACATATAGATGGCGGCTGGTGATGGATCATGGACTCTGTACATATAGATGGTGGCAGGTCATGGATGATACACCATGGACTCTGTACATATAGATGGTGGCAGGTCATGGATGATACACCATGGACTCTGTACATATAGATGGTGGCAGGTCATGGATGATACACCATGGACTCTGTACATATAGATGGTGGCAGGTCATGGATGATACACCATGGACTCTGTACATATAGATGGTGGCAGGTCATGGATGATACACCATGGACTCTGTACATAATTCCCATGTCAAATGCCTAAAATCAGCTGTGGGTTTGCAATTGTAGGCAAGTTCATGATTGCTTGACCACGGCCACATTTTTTAGAAATGCCAGGACCTGGCCTTGCACTGTTATCAGTAAATCAGCCTCAGGGAAAGTCTTGTGTAACTCATGGAGTACCAGGAGACCCCATCATACTGATTATACATCTCCTCTATATGTTTTATTAGGTTCCTGAAGACAAGATGTTACATGGACGGTTAATCTGTATATATTGGCGCAGATGCTCGTGTGTACGAGCCTTCGATAACATTCAGCATATAAGTGGCAGGGCTTATGTGCAGCTCGGCGCTGGGGTTATTGGTCACAGTTCACTGCAGTTTAAAATGCGGCATGGAAAGAAGTCCAAATAAACATTGAGAAGAGCTCTGCGGTGTCCTCAGGGCTGCGGGATAGTGTGTCTTATACTGGATGTGGGGATAGTCAGTAACATAGCGCCATCTTGTGGCTATGTGGGTGGAGTACAGGTGATCGGGAGCAGAGCGCTGACCAGAGCTGTCCAACTCCTGAATACATTGTGCTATGAACGCAACGCTAGTGGCACGTGTGAACGCGGACCAATGCGATCACATTGTTTGTGGTGTTTTTTTTACACTTTTATCAAGCAAGAGAAAAATTAGCCCTTACAAGCGTTATATCACAGCGGCACTGTTTACAGGTGCGTTATAGTGCCAACAAGAGTAAAAATACATACAATAGTGTACAAAAATAATAATCAAAGTGGTGCACATACGGTCGTCCATCCTGTCTCTATCGCTGCGAGCATCACGAGTGGAATACAGCCAGTAAACAACATATACAATTACATAGTAACAGCGGGTGGATATAGCATCACAATTCATAACTGCACCTAATGCAGATCACAAGAAGGCATCAAGCGAGGAGGACATGGCCGGAGCAGAATATAAGCTTAGGGGTGAGTCGCACCATTTCCACCATACTTTTGTAAATTTCTTGGGGCGTGGTCTATGCAGAAAGACTACCCTTTCATATGGGACTATACCGTTTACAAGGATTGTCCATTGGGAACACCTGGGAGGGCGAGGGTCCATCCAGAGCACCACTGCCTTGGGGGCCATAAACAGCGCCTCGCGGAGGAAGATTAATAAATACGAATAAACATATGGCGGGCGTTAGATCAAATGGTGACTCAGAGTGTCCATTACCTCCCTCCAAAAAAAGTTTGGAGGAATGGTCAAGCCCAGATCATGTGCCAAAAAGTGGCTGGCACACAATTACACCTATGGCAGCTGAGAGAGGGGATACGACCCATTTTGTGCAGCCGTATCGGGGTCAGGTAGCTTTGATGAACCTTATAGAATTGAATAAGTTTGTCATTAATAGAGGGAGATACATAACAGTACGACTCAGGTAACTCAGCGAAGTGTCCTCCTCGCTTAAGGTGGAGATCAGTGTCCTCCATTCCGCTAATGCCTCACCCTGATTGGAATAGGCTTTGGCCGGGATGAGGTGAGAGTAGATTGTAGATATTAAACCTGCTGGTCCCTGAGATCTTACTACGCCTATGAATGGACATGAGGAGAAGGAGTGGTCAGAGGCTGTTGGTAATTGTGTGGCATGCGAGCCTTAGGTGGAAGTATCCGTATAAGTCGTGCTTATGGAGTTGGTGCTTTGTAGATAACTGCTCAAAAGGACATAAAAACATTCTCCTGCGTAACATCACTTATTGTGCATATCCCACGGGCACGCTATAATGGTGGGCTAACCTCTTGGGAGAAATGAGGGAGACCAGGGTTATTCCACAGAGCTGACTCCAGGGGGTGTAATGAGGCGGGGGCTTCTCGCTAAGTTATCCTGGCCACCCTACGTATCTGGAGAAGCTTCATGCTGAAGCAGCGTGGCGCATACAGAAGGTGCCACAGATGCTCTGACTCTCCCCCCACCCATGAGCCCAGATGTTTCAATTGCCCTGCCAGATCGCACAAGTAAATATCTGGAAGTGCCATACCTGCCAGGGATTTTGGACGTTGTAGGTTCGTTAATTGTAGCTTAGAGCGGCCCGACCCCCATATAAAAGGGAATCAGTAAAGAGTCAATGGCCTTAAAAAAGACTTACGAATGGGAACAAAAATATTAGAGGTCACCTAGAGACACTTCGGTTTTACCACCATTTCGGTGAGGTTTATGCGTCCCGCCACCGACAGAGGGAGTTTGGGCCAAATCTCAAATGTGGATTTAAAAGTGTGGAATCAATGACCATATATTCCTATCCAACATCTCTGCTGGTGATGTGGATATATGGATCCCAAGGTACTTGAAATTAGACACCTTTTCTAGTGCCTGACTGGCTGTCGATAACCCCGAGGCCTGTCTATCCTGCAAATACATAACACACAACTTTGTCCAATTTATAGACAAGCCTGAAAAGCTCCCATATTCATTATAAGCTCCCCTGCTCTATTCAGGGATCTCTCTGGGTCTGACAGAAAGATAAGGAGATCATCTGCGTAAAGCCCCAGCCTCCCCTCACGCGCCCTGTACGTAATGCCCTTATACAGCAGATCAGCACAAAGAATCACTGCCAGTGCAAAAAGGAACAGAGAAAGCGGACACCCGGCGGGTACCCCGCGCCAATAGAAACTGTTCAGAGCAGGACCCCAGTCAGAGGAATACTGGCCCTGGTATAAAACGGATACCCATTTTTGGAAAACTAGACCAAACCCCATTAGGCGAAGGACCCCCTGCAGAAATGGACGCAGCCAAGGCCCAATCCTCACCCCCATCCAATCCTATCTGCATCATCACCTGCACCCTAAGAAGATTGTCCATGGTGCTGCGCCCAGGAATAAACCCGGACTGATCCCTACGGACACAGATGCCACCACCTGGTTCAAGCGTTTCACCAGAACCCTAGTACGAATATTGTAATCTGCGGAAAGCAGTGAGATTGGGCGGTAGGATCCTTGTCTGGCTTTGGGAACTACAGGTGGCATATTCCATGATATTTTCAGCACGCCTACGAGTGGTGTACGAAGATCGCACCATAACTGGCTGAACACCAGGAAAAGACCACCACGACGCTAGACTCGTGCATTATCTGGAACTTTGCTATAGTACATGACTGTGATGTGATAAGTACCCACCTGAGCATTTATCTGCAATGTTTCTATCCCCTCTCCTATATTATACATTACTACCATATGTTTCTGGCTGTCCATGAGGCCTCCGAGGCCTAGTGTTGTCAGGCCTCTACATGTTAAGGGAGCCACGTTTAGCTTTGTATTTGACAGCAGGATATCTGCAGGATTAGCTGGTTATCGCTGGGTGAGCACGGATCTCTCCTTACAAGCGACTGCTGTTGTCGGCCGCTTAGCCAGGCAACCCCCCCCCCCCGTTAACATTGTGTTTTGATGCATTTTGAACACTATACATTGTTGTATTGCGTTTCAAAACACATAACGTAAATGACGCGTGTGTGTACACTTTGTGCATTTCATTGGGAGAAAGTCCTCCCCAAATAAATATTCATTTAGACCAAAACGCTTCAGTTTGTTAAGTTGCAAAACATGTTTTCCCTTTTAACAAGCCTAAAAGTAGCAACTTCCAGGACAAGAGGTCCAATAAACTAAAAGTCTATTCATTTACCTATAAATCTGCAGTGAGAGGGTGAATGTTTTGTATCTCTGGGGTGCTTTGTCTGCCATGAACATTGCTGGGCTTACTCAAGGAGAAGGGAAGGGGTGAGGGGGTAGATGTTGGCAGACACACAAATTGTAGATCAAGCACAGAACTTTGTATTCCAACACATCATATGTGAGCCACAGGACAAGTCCTTGCATATTTCTTACTACGTGCAGACAATTCAGTGATGAAGCGAATTTTCCCACATTATATGTAACTCACCGGGTGATGTGACTGCATCGTCTCTCGTTATCTAGTAGCTAGGCTGACCTGCAGTGACACAACTGCTACAAGTCCCTCACTGCACTCTCACCTCCTAGGAAGAAAAAAGGAAAATCCAACTAGCAATGTATATTACATGTAGTCTGAGCCAAGGCTACCTGCACAGCAACCAGAGCCGCCCGAGGGCAAAGAGACGGCTCACATATGGAGGCAGTAGAAATATAATGGACTGTGGCCAATCAGTGGTTACACAAAATGTATGAAATGTAGGCGAAGGCCTCCTGCAGACAAACACGTTCAGCCCATGGAAACAGAACCATAGGCTGGTCCAATCCCAGGGCCTGAACCCACTGCACAGGATGGAAGCCATACAGAAAACAGCAGTGCCAGTTCTTTAAAAACTACAGACTATACTGTTGCAATGTTTGGCCTGGCAGACGGAGTCCTTGCATCACATTTCTGTCTGACGTTAGGACTCCCATCCTGTGCATTGTGTTCAGTTTGTGGGATCAGACCTGCGTACGGTTCTGTTACCATGAGCTAAACACTTTCATCTGCAGATGGCCTGTAATGGACATGGATCCTTTAATTGGCCATAATCCACGGCTAATAATATATTCCAATCTCTCTGAATGCAATAACTCCTGGTGGTCACCGGTCATGGCCCAGACTGCGGCAACTCATGCACCACTCTTACATCCTCAGGTGTCCACCATCATTTCATTACATTTACAACACAAAAGTATAGTAGAAACAGATAGTGTATCCGGAGCGGAGTCTTAGAGACACATCAGCCCGGGGTCTGGAGGTGTGCCTGATAACACCAGGTCCATACAGCAGGCAAGCCCCCTGTGTGACGTCACACGACCGGGGACATACAACATGCAAGCCCCCTGTGTGACGTCACACGACCGGGGACATACAGCATGCAAGCCCCCTGTGTGACGTCACACGACCGGGGACATACAGCATGCAAGCCCCCTGTGTGACGTCACATGACCGGGGACATACAGCATGCAAGCCCCCTGTGTGACGTCACATGACCGGGGACATACAACATGCAAGCCCCCTGTGTGACGTCACATGACCGGGGACATACAACATGCAAGCCCCCTGTGTGACGTCACATGACCGGGGACATACAACATGCAAGCCCCCTGTGTGACGTCACATGACCGGGGACATACAACATGCAAGCCACCTGTGTGACGTCACATGACCAGGGATATAACGAGCCGCGCACCTGTGTGACGTCACATGATCAGGGATATAACGAGCCGTGCACCTGTGTGACATCACATGACCAGGGATATAACGAGCCGTGCACCTGTGTGACATCACATGACCAGGGATATAACGAGCCGTGCACCTGTGTGACATCACATGACCGGGGATATAACAAGCCGTGCACCTGTGTGACATCACATGACCGGGGATATAAAGAGCCCTGTACCTGTGTGACATCACATGACCAGGGACATAACGAGCCGTGCACCTGTGTGACTTCACGTGACCAGGGACATAACGAGCCGTGCACCTGTGTGACATCACATGACCGGGGATATAATGAGCCGTGCACCTGTGTGACATCCCGTGACCAGGGACATAACGAGCCGTGCACCTGTGTGACATCACATGACCGGGGATATAACAAGCCGTGCACCTGTGTGACATCACATGACCGGGGATATAACAAGCCGTGCACCTGTGTGACATCACATGACCGGGGATATGATCACTCGCAGAAAGCGGCACCACCAGGACAGAGAGCCCTTAGACCTGAGATACAATACGGTTGTGTCTGGACTGCGGGTCACGGTGTGAGAGAGGACACAGGAGGTCTCCAGCATGGCGGCTCCTGAGGTAACTGTCCCTGACATACCCCAATGCCTCAGGCTGAGGTAACTGTCCCTGACATACCCCAATGCCTCAGGCTGAGGTAACTGTCCCTGACATACCCCAATGCCTCAGGCTGAGGTAACTGTCCCTGACATACCCCAATGCCTCAGGCTGAGGTAACTGTCCCTGACATACCCCAATGCCTCAGGCTGAGGTAACTGTCCCTGACATACCCCAATGCCTCAGGCTGAGGTAACTGTCCCTGACATACCCCAATGCCTCAGGCTGAGGTAACTGTCCCTGACATACCCCAATGCCTCAGGCTGAGGTAACTGTCCTGACATACCCCCAATGCCTCAGGCTGAGGTAACTGTCCCTGACATACCCCCAATGCCTCAGGCTGAGGTAACTGTCCTGACATACCCCCAACGCCTCCGGCTGAGGCAGCTGTCCCTGACATACCCCCAATGCCTCAGGCTGAGGTAACTGTCCCTGACATACCCCAATGCCTCAGGCTGAGGTAACTGTCCCTGACATACCCCAATGCCTCAGGCTGAGGTAACTGTCCCTGACATACCCCAATGCCTCAGGCTGAGGTAACTGCCCCTGACATACCCCAATGCCTCAGGCTGAGGTAACTGTCCCTGACATACCCCAATGCCTCAGGCTGAGGTAACTGTCCCTGACATACCCCAATGCCTCAGGCTGAGGTAACTGCCCCTGACATACCCCAATGCCTCAGGCTGAGGTAACTGTCCCTGACATACCCCAATGCCTCAGGCTGAGGTAACTGCCCCTGACATACCCCAATGCCTCAGGCTGAGGTAACTGCCCCTGACATACCCCAATGCCTCAGGCTGAGGTAACTGCCCCTGACATACCCCAATGCCTCAGGCTGAGGTAACTGTCCCTGACATACCCCAATGCCTCAGGCTGAGGTAACTGTCCCTGACATACCCCAATGCCTCAGGCTGAGGTAACTGACCCTGACATACCCCAATGCCTCAGGCTGAGGTAACTGTCCCTGACATACCCCCAATGCCTCAGGCTGAGGTAACTGTCCCTGACATACCCCAATGCCTCAGGCTGAGGTAACTGTCCCTGACATACCCCAATGCCTCAGGCTGAGGTAACTGTCCCTGACATACCCCAATGCCTCAGGCTGAGGTAACTGTCCCTGACATACCCCAATGCCTCGGGTACACAGCGCATCCATACGCCTCAGGCACAGCTAGCGCCTCACCTCACATCTCCCGCCTTCCCCAATATTTATACTGCAATAGTCACGTGACCACAGTCTCCAGCCAATCACAGAGGGCACGCTCCCGCTGATGACGTCAGTAGTCGCTAAGCGGATGTGGCAGTGGCGGTAGGCGGAAGTCGTGGCGGGTGTCGCGCAGCAGCGGGTGAGTGCTGACAGAACGCCTGGCGGGGGGAGTAGCGGGTGAGTCCTGACAGAACGCCCGGCGGGGGGAGTAGCGGGTGAGTCCTGACAGAACGCCCGGCGGGGGGAGTAGCGGGTGAGTGCTGACAGAACGCCCGGCGGGGGGAGTAGCGGGTGAGTGCTGACAGAACGCCTGGCGGGTGTGTGGAGGCGCCGCTTATCAGTCGGTAACTGCTCCCGCCATCATGTTTACTGAGCGTGTATCTAATCCCACCATGTGTGATACTGTCTGCTGAGCTGCATGTATCTAATCCCGCCATGTGTGATACTGTCTCCTGAGCTACGTGTATCTCGTCCCGCCATGTGTGATACAGTCTGCTGAGCGGCGTGTATCTCATCCCACCATGTGTGATAGTCTGCTGAGCTGCGTGTATCTAATCCCGCCATGTGTGATACAGTCTGCTGAGCTGTATCTCATCCCGTTATGTGTGATACAGTCTGCTGAGCTGTGTGTATCTCATCCCGCCATGTGTGATAGTCTGCTGAGCTGCGTGTATCTCATCCCGTTATGTGTGATACAGTCTGCTGAGCTGCGTGTATCTCATCCCGTTATGTGTGATACAGTCTGCTGAGCTGCGTGTATCTCATCCCGTTATGTGTGATACAGTCTGCTGAGCTGCGTGTATCTCATCCCGTTATGTGTGATACAGTCTGCTGAGCTGCGTGTATCTCATCCCGTTATGTGTGATACAGTCTGCTGAGCTGCGTGTATCTCATCCCGTTATGTGTGATACAGTCTGCTGAGCTGCGTGTATCTCATCCCGTTTTGTGTGATACTGTCTGCTGAGCTGCGTGTATCTAATCCCGCCATGTGTGATACAGTCTGCTGAGCGGCGTGTATCTCGTCCCGCCATGTGTGATACAGTCTGCTGAGCTGCGTGTATCTCATCCCGTTTTGTGTGATACTGTCTGCTGAGCTGCGTGTATCTAATCCCGCCATGTGTGATACAGTCTGCTGAGCTGCGTGTATCTCGTCCCACCATGTGTGATACAGTCTGCTGAGCTGTGTATCTCATCCCACCATGTGTGATAGTCTGCTGAGCTGCGTGTATCTCATCCCGTTATGTGTGATACAGTCTGCTGAGCTGCGTGTATCTCATCCCGTTATGTGTGATACAGTCTGCTGAGCTGCGTGTATCTCATCCCGTTATGTGTGATACAGTCTGCTGAGCTGCGTGTATCTCATCCCATTATGTGTGATACAGTCTGCTGAGCTGCGTGTATCTCATCCCGTTTTGTGTGATACTGTCTGCTGAGCTGCGTGTATCTAATCCCGCCATGTGTGATACAGTCTGCTGAGCTGCGTGTATCTCGTCCCACCATGTGTGATACAGTCTGCTGAGCTGTGTATCTCATCCCGCCATGTATGATACTGTCTGCTGAGCTGCGTGTATCTCGTCCCACCATGTGTGATACTGTCTGCTGAGCTGCGTGTATCTAATCCCACCATGTGTGATAGTCTGCTGAGCGGCGTGTATCTCGTCCCGCCATGTGTGATGCGGTCTGCTGAGCTGCGTGTATCTCATCCCGCCATGTGTGATGCGGTCTGCTGAGCTGCGTGTATCTCATCCCACCATGTGTGATACTGTCTGCTGAGCTGCGTGTATCTCGTCCCGCCATGTGTGATACAGTCTACAGTCCCATCACATCTTGTGTGATACAGTCTGCCTTCTGTATCTAAGCCCTTTGTGATACAGCGCAGTGGTGCTTCGCCGTCTTTGCCAGTTGCTCGGTAGATGTAGGGCTGTGGCTCTTTCCCTCCGGTCCTAGTCCGATCAGAGTCGTGTGCAGCCAATCAGAGGCCTCGGCCATCACATGTGACGTCATAAGGTCTTGTACATAGAAAAACCTTTCATCCCCAGATTCTGGTAAATCTTTAGTGTTCAGATGTCCTGGAGCAGAGTAGCTATAGATGTGGTGTCCGGAGATTCTGGCTCCTCCCATACTGGGGCAGGGGCAGAGTGAACATGGCCTTAGGGTGGGCTCCCGCTCCCCCAGTCTGCTGGGGGTATCCCTTACCACTGGTCGCTCTCCATTACTTGGTTACTCTTTCCATATTTTGGGGAGGGGGGAGTTCCGGTTCTGAGTCGGACTGAGCTTTTCTCATAGTGAAATTTCTGGGTCTGAGCTTTTCCTGGTACTGATGAGATATTTTCCACACAGATCTAAGATCTCATCCACGGAGGAGGCAGCGAGAACAAGCGGTGAGAGATGGCAGGACTAAACGTGCGGGATCCTGCGTTGGATCGGTCCCTGCGCTCGGTTTTTGTTGGGAACATCCCGTATGAAGCCACGGAGGAGCAGCTGAAGGACATCTTCTCTGAGGTGGGACCTGTGGTCAGCTTTCGCCTGGTGTATGATCGTGAAACCGGGAAACCTAAAGGCTATGGCTTCTGTGAGTATCAGGACCAGGAGACGGCACTCAGCGCTATGCGCAATCTGAATGGCCGGGAGTTTAGCGGCAGAGCCCTGCGGGTAGATAACGCAGCCAGCGAGAAGAACAAGGAGGAGCTGAAGAGTCTGGGCACCGGGGCGCCTGTCATTGAGTCTCCCTATGGGGATCCGGTGCCCCCCGAGGAAGCTCCAGAGTCTATAAGTCGAGCTGTTGCAAGTCTTCCTCCTGAACAGATGTATGAACTCATGAAACAAATGAAGTTATGTGTGCAGAACAGTCCCCAAGAAGCCCGAAATATGCTCCTACAGAACCCACAGCTGGCATATGCCCTTCTTCAGGCTCAGGTGGTCATGAGGATTGTGGACCCGGAAATCGCTATGAAAATCCTTCATCGCCCCACTATTGTACCACCAATATTACAAGGGAACCAACAGGCAGGTCCAGGGCCTAGTGTTCCTCTCACTCAAGGGAATGCCCCAGGCGGGCCGCCGGCGCCTGTGGGTGGCATGCACGTGAATGGTGCTCCACCAATGATGCAGTCACTACCAATGCAGAGTGGAGTCCCAGGTCCCATAAACCCTGCACCGGGACCAATACTTCAAGGTGTACCTATGCCGGATCCTCGAGCCCCTCTGCAACGTGGTCCTCCAGCACCTAATGTCCCACCACGTGGTCTTCTTGGAGATGGCCCCAATGACCCACGTGGGGGAACACTGCTTACTGTAACGAATGATGACCAACCTAACCGTGGCTATTTGCCTCCATCTTTACAAGGTGGAGTACCTTTACATCACGATCGAGGTCCTGCACCCCTTGAAATTAGAGGGGGCCCTATGGGAGAGCCACCTCGACCTATTATTGGAGAATCACGAGGACTCCCTATGATGGATGCACGAGACTCCAGAATGATGGAGCCTCGACCTATGGATGTGAGGGGCTCTGTGCCTGCTCCAGCATCCAGAGGTCCTATTCCTGGAATGCAAGTATCAGGATCCGGAGGTCCTCAGCCACCAAGACAAGTGACAAATGTTCAAGGATCTTCTGGACAAGGCGGCTTCAGCCCTGGACAGAACCAGATCACCCCGCAGGACCATGAGAAGGCTGCGCTGATCATGCAGGTCCTGCAGCTGACCCCAGACCAGATCGCCATGTTACCACCTGAGCAAAGACAGAGCATCCTCATCCTAAAGGAGCAGATCCAGAAATCCACAGGAGGCCCATAAGTCACTGTGTGGATCACCTACCGTCCGTCATGTAGAAACATCCCCATTTTCTGACGTAGTTTTGTTTAGTTTTTGTTAATAAACTTAGTTGAATTTAATCTGATTTTGTCAAACGATTATCTGCAAAAGCGACCATAATGATCCCCCTTGTAGGATAGGATCTCACCATTACACCTTCATGCACAGCTTACTACCGTGTCCACAAAGGCTTCTATAAACTAAAGCTCCTCATTAACGACTTCTCCAGAATGACTTAGTATCGGCAATGTGAGGGCCCGGTAATAGTTTCCTGTTCCTGCAGATGCCTTGTGTGTAGTAGAGCTATGGGGTCAGTGAGTAATAGCTCAGGATCCTGCATCCTCCTGGGACATTACAGAACGTCTTGGCTTCTTCTATGCCCCTTAGGACTCCCCCATGTTGTATCACAAGGTCCTTACCAGGTTCTATGTCTCCAGTTACTAATATGTTAAGTCCACAGACTTGAACAAATGCAAATAAAACCCCCATTTCTTGTAAGTTACTCTGAAGCCCACCTAGGCTGGGCCAGACAGATTTTTAGGTGGACTTATTGGGTCAGATTGGGATTATTTAATGAAGACATTGGTGGCCAAAAAGAAAGGGTCTCTCCTTAGAGGCTGATAGTGGAGGTTGCACAATGCTGGATGATGGTAAGGGATACTTGTTAGATCAGTGAGTGTCTGACTAGCGGATCCCCCTTATCCACTCCCTGATTGAGATAAAAGTAGGGATCCTTAGCGCCCCCCCATATCAGTAACTCCATAGAGCCGCTCTGGTGACTGTGAGGTGCAGGGCCGGAGTGTCTGAGCCTGTGTCGCTGTAGACATCTGCAGTCATGAAGACTTTATGTATGTATGTACGGGCTCAGGGCTGTGCGGCCCCCCGGGGTGTGTGTTTAGTGTCTGGGATCAGGTTGGTATCTCTAATGTTCTTCTCTCTGTCTGCGGTTGATGCCGGCACCTGCGAGGATGTGATGATGAGCGCTTAGGAGATATCCAGCTCCATAAAACCTGATGTAAATGCGCCAGTAGTTGGCGCGGCCTGGATGGGGCTCGTCTCATCTGCATGTTTACAGCTCGCTGCACCGTCGTATCGTTACTGTATATACCATCACAGCGGGCGATGCTTTATGACGCCCTGCAGGAGAGGCTCACGCTGCACCTGTACACAGCAGCTCATGTCTGTGCGGCGGCTGTTTCCAGTCGGGGGCTTACAGCATGGGGGGGGAGAGGGGGGGGGATTATGGCTTTGAAACCTTTTTCTCAGTTTTAATTTTTTACGATTGTCACTGAGAAGTTTTAATTTTTTTTTTCTTCTCTAAAAAGGAGTTGATGAGTAAAGAAGTATAAAGCTTTTCATGCTGCCTCCTGCGGGCGCCCATCCTGCTAGAACTATGAGGCTAAGGCTGTGTTCACATCTGTGTCAGAGGCTGCCAGGGGTCCCTGCTCATAGACACCGCACAAAGCAGCTAAACTAGAGGTTTATGGAGGGTGTAAGAATAAGCCCATAATGTGAGGGAGAAGTGATTACTGTGACCTCCACCAGCCAAACTTCTCCTGCGCTGCCCGCAGATCACATACACGACTCACATGACCTTGTGGATGACCTTGAATGACCTCTGAGAGTTGAAGGTGAAACGAATGTGACTTTCTCTTACCTTTTCGATTCATTATGTAAAACTTGCTCCTCTACAATAAGAGGCTTAAAGGGAACCTGTCATGCAGATGAACCTGCTCAGAATAAAGGCTTCATTAAACATTCAGAAAAACATTGCCCTTCTCCCTAAATGGTTCCTCTCCGGCCGCAATGTTACAAAAATCAGTTTGTAAACTTATGCAAATCACCTGATGTGAGTCATTCACACATATTAAAATTGACTTGTATTGCCCTGCCTCCTTGTTCCTGATTGACAGGTCTAAGTGCTGTGATATCCTGTTGTATGAAACATTGGGGGTCATTTACTAAGGGCCCGATTCGCGTTTTCCCGACGTGTTACCCGAATATTTCCGATTTGCGCCGATTGTACCTGAATTGCCCCGGGATTTTGGCACACGCGATCGGATTGTGGCTCTGCTACATCATCAGGCACTTACCGTCATGTGACCGGAATGACATCATCTAAGGTCCTGTTACATCAGCAATATCTAGCTCATGTATGTATCTGATCACATGAAATCACAGCAGCCTCTGTGGAGGATGCACCCCCCCCCCCCTGATGCTACAGAATATAATGTTGATTTATGTGGATGTTGGGAAAACCATTTTAAGCTAAAAGAAGGTTGTGTGTTAGTTGATAGGACCTGATAGGAACATGTCACAAGCTGTGTATCTGAAAATGTGGTGACAGGTTCCCTTTAAATTCACATCAGGTGTTTAATTCATTAATAACACTAATAAATTTCCTGGTTCAATTAGAATTGGTATTTATACAGTCCTCCTTATCATTCTGTTCACACTTTGATTTCATGCGACCAATAAGACATTTACCAATTTATCTGCCGTAACGCGCCATTGTGAGTCTTGAAATGTGATATTCTCAAAAAGGTGTGGATGCCCTATGACCACAAATCACACGGATAAGTGATTTTTTTTAAATTTTTTGTTGCACAGAAATAATGGAGATATCTTGGAGAGCGATATGCATCAGCCACTGGTGTCGCCAGGCGATGCTGTGGTGGGGCTAAGGGGTGGGCAGATGGCTAGGCCAAACAGAAGTGCCCTGCACTGTGTGACTGGTCCAGTGGCAGCCCTTACTACTTGTATAAACTCACTAAGCCAGTCATTGTGCTTCGGCATAATGTCATCTACATGGAGGACAACGCTCCAGCTCATCCAGGTCTCTTCATTAGGGAGGAGCTCCAGGAGAGTGGGAGACAATGCTGTCCTCTCTCCGCAGCCACTCGCATCCTGCTGTCCTCTTTCTATAGCCTCTCACATCCCCTCTTCCCCTCTCCGGTCGCTCTCAGGCCGCTCACGTCCCCTCTCTCTGGCCGATCGCGTCCTCTCTCTCACATCCCCCCGTCCCCTCTCTGGCCGCTCGCGTCCTCTCTCTCTTTCTCTCTGGCCGCTCGCGTCCTCTCTCTCTCTCTTTCTCTGGCCGCTCGCATCCTCTCTCTCTTTCTCTGGCCGCTCGCGTCCTCTCTCTCTTTCTCTGGCCGCTCGCGTCCTCTCTCTCTTTCTCTGGCCGCTCGCGTCCTCTCTCTCTTTCTCTGGCCGCTCGCGTCCTCTCTCTCTCTCTCTTTCTCTGGCCGCTCGCGTCCTCTCTCTTTCTCTGGCCGCTCGCGTCCTCTCTCTCTCTCTTTCTCTGGCCGCTCGCGTCCTCTCTCTCTGGCCGCTCGCGTCCTCTCTCTCTCTCTTTCTCTTTCTCTCTGGCCGCTCGCGTCGTCTCTCTCTCTCTTTCTCTTTCTCTCTGGCCGCTCGCGTCGTGTCTCTTTCTCTCTGGCCGCTCGCGTCCTTTCTCTCTGGCCGCTCGCGTCCTCTCTCTCTCTCTTTCTCTGGCCGCTCGCGTCCTCTCTCTCTTTCTCTCTAGCCGCTCGCGTCCTTTCTCTCTGGCCGCTCGCGTCCTTTCTCTCTGGCCGCTCGCGTCCTCACTCTCTCTCTGTGGCCGCTCGCGTCCCCCTGTCCTCTCTCTATCCATCTGCTCGCGTCCCCCTGTCCTCTCTCTATCCATCTGCTCGCGTCCCCCTGTCCTCTCTCTATCCATCTGCTCGCGTCCCCCTGTCCTCTCTCTATCCATCTGCTCGCGTCCCCTCTCTCCGGCCCCTCGAGTTCTCTCTGGTCTCTCCCGTCCCCTCGTCCTTTCTCTCTCTCCGGGCCGCTCGCGTCCCCTCGTCCTCTCTCTCCGGTCCCTCACGTCCCCTCGTCCTCTCTCTCCGGTCCCTCACGTCCCCTCGTCCTCTCTCTCCGGTCCCTCACGTCCCCTCGTCCTCTCTCTCCGGTCCCTCACGTCCCCTCGTCCTCTCTCTCCGGTCCCTCACGTCCCCTCGTCCTCTCTCTCCGGTCCCTCACGTCCCCTCGTCCTCTCTTCGTGGTGGTCACATTGTAGGGTTTATTCACATTGATCATTGATTGCCTGCTCTTGTCTCTATAACGCAGGAGCCATGGAGCAGAGGCTGGCAGAATTCAGAGCAAGAAAAGCCAAAATTCAGACGAAACCTGTGGAAAGTAACTCGGGGGAGGGGGGCACCGGCTCCGGGCCAAGGACAAAAACATTGATACAGAAAGCAAAAGACCAAATACTCAGCGCGTGCAACAAGTGGAGAAACCCGGAGCCGGCGGCCCAGGCCATGTCCCAGGCCATGTCCCAGGCCAGGACTGAGGTGAGACATGGACTGCAAGAGGGACCGAGCACCAAAATAGGGACACCACATAAGTAGTGTGAGACTATTCGGCGTATGTAAGGCCACATTCACATGACTGTATGGGGGAATGTATAAACATCCACAAGCGTCCCGGCGGGCTTACGTTCATGTGCATGTAGCCTAAGACTGAGGCTGTGATACTTCCCTCCTAACGTCTCCCTATAATGATCACAGCTGGGGCTATAGTCCATCTACAGGGCCTTCACAGGTAGTCTGGGACACACCCCCTGTCTTCATTGGCTGAGGCTGCCCCTCCTCTGATTATGTATATCTGCAGTTGTATAGGATCCAGTACACACTGAGGCTGGTTCTGTGGATGCTGATATCATGTGACGAGGATCCAGTACACACTGAGGCTGGTTCCGTGGATGCTGATATCATGTGACGAGGATCCAGTACACCCTGAGGCTGGTTCTGTGGGTGGATCCAGTACACCCTGAGGCTGGTTCTGTGGGTGGATCCAGTACACCCTGAGGCTGGTTCTGTGGGTGGATCCAGTACACCCTGAGGCTGGTTCTGTGGGTGGATCCAGTACACCCTGAGGCTGGTTCTGTGGGTGGATCCAGTACACCCTGAGGCTGGTTCTGTGGGTGGATCCAGTACACCCTGAGGCTGGTTCTGTGGGTGGATCCAGTACACCCTGAGGCTGGTTCTGTGGATCCTGGGACGTTGTATAATGATTTGTTCTCTGTACTCTTTGCAGGTGCTGTCTGTAATGGCAGGCGAGGCTGAGCCCGTGGACTCGTCTATGTGGAAGGTCGTCCTCCTGCTGAAGGTCCTGCTGTGGCTGGCGCTGCTCGGACTCTTTGTAGAACTTGAGTTTGGGCTGGCGTACTTTCTCCTTTCCATGTTCTATTGGTTGTATGAAGGAACTCGTCGGCCGGGCCGGAGGAAGGAGGGGGAGAAGAGCGCATACTCCGTCTTCAACCCCGGCTGTGAGGCCATTCAGGGGACGCTGACTGCAGAGCAATTCGAGAGAGAACTGCAGTACAGACCCCTGGCCGGGACCTAGAGCGCCCCCTAGCAGCAGAAAACACCGCAAATGCAGCAAATAAATACTTTCAGTGGGAATCCGGCCTAACGTGTGATGAGGAGTGTGGGGGTCCGGTGATGTCCAGAGGGGCTCTGGGTGTAGTATGAGGTCCCCCTTATATCACTACTACTGAGGAGTGTGGGGGTCCCAGTGATGTGCAGAGAGGGGCTCGGAGTGTAGTATGAGGTCCCAATGATGTCCAGAGGGGCTCGGGGTGTAGTATGAGGTCCCCCTTATATCACTACTACTGAGGAGTGTGGGGGTCCCAGAGAGGGGCTCGGGGTGTAGTATGAGGTCCCCCTTATATTACTACTACTGAGGAGTGTGGGGGTCCCAGTGATGTGCAGAGAGGGGCTCGGGGTGTAGTATGAGGTCCCAATGATGTCCAGAGGGGCTCGGGGTGTAGTATGAGGTCCCCCCTTATATCACTACTACTGAGGAGTGTGGGGGTCCCAATGATGTCCAGAGGGGCTCGGGGTGTAGTATGAGGTCCCCCCTTATATCACTACTACTGAGGAGTGTGGGGGTCCCAGGGAGGGGCTCGGGGTGTAGTATGAGGTCCCCCCTTATATCACTACTACTGAGGAGTGTGGGGATCCCAGAGATGTGCAGGGAGGGGCTCGGGGTGTAGTATGAGGTCCCCCCTTATATCACTACTACTGAGGAGTGTGGGGGTCCCAGAGAGGGGCTCGGGGTGTAGTATGAGGTCCCCCCTTATATCACTACTACTGAGGAGTGTGGGGGTCCCAGAGATGTGCAGGGAGGGGCTCGGGGTGTAGTATGAGGTCCCCCCTTATATCACTACTACTGAGGAGTGTGGGGGTCCCAGAGATGTGCAGGGAGGGGCTCGGGGTGTAGTATGAGGTCCCCCCTTATATCACTACTACTGAGGAGTGTGGAGGTCCCAGTGATGTGCAGAGAGGGGCTCGGGGTGTAGTATGAGGTCCCCCCTTATATCACTACTACTGAGGAGTGTGGGGGTCCCAGAGAGGGGCTCGGGGTGTAGTATGAGGTCCCCCTTATATCACTACTACTGAGGAGTGTGGGGGTCCCAGAGATGTGCAGAGAGGGGCTCGGGGTGTAGTATGAGGTCCCCCCTTATATCACTACTACTGAGGAGTGTGGGGGTCCCAGAGAGGGGCTCGGGGTGTAGTATGACGTCCCCCCTTATATCACTACTACTGAGGAGTGTGGGGGTCCCAGAGATGTGCAGAGAGGGGCTCGGGGTGTAGTATGAGGTCCCCCCTTATATCACTACTACTGAGGAGTGTGGGGGTCCCAGTGATGTGCAGAGAGGGGCTCGGGGTGTAGTATGAGGTCCCCCCTTATATCACTACTACTGAGGAGTGTGGGGGTCCCAGAGAGGGGCTCGGGGTGTAGTATGAGGTCCCCCCTTATATCACTACTACTGAGGAGTGTGGGGGTCCCAGAGATGTGCAGGGAGGGGCTCGGGGTGTAGTATGAGGTCCCCCCTTATATCACTACTACTGAGGAGTGTGGGGGTCCCAGAGATGTGCAGGGAGGGGCTCGGGGTGTAGTATGAGGTCCCCCCTTATATCACTACTACTGAGGAGTGTGGGGGTCCCAGAGATGTGCAGAGAGGGGCTCGGGGTGTAGTATGAGGTCCCCCCTTATATCACTACTACTGAGGAGTGTGGGGGTCCCAGAGATGTGCAGGGAGGGGCTCGGGGTGTAGTATGAGGTCCCCCCTTATATCACTACTACTGAGGAGTGTGGGGGTCCCAGAGATGTGCAGAGAGGGGCTCGGGGTGTAGTATGAGGTCCCCCCTTATATCACTACTACTGAGGAGTGTGGGGGTCCCAGAGAGGGGCTCGGGGTGTAGTATGAGGTCCCCCCTTATATCACTACTACTGAGGAGTGTGGGGGTCCCAGAGATGTGCAGGGAGGGGCTCGGGGTGTAGTATGAGGTCCCCCCTTATATCACTACTACTGAGGAGTGTGGGGGTCCCAGTGATGTGCAGAGAGGGGCTCGGGGTGTAGTATGAGGTCCCCCCTTATATCACTACTACTGAGGAGTGTGGGGGTCCCAGAGATGTGCCGAGAGGGGCTCGGGGTGTAGTATGAGGTCCCCCCTTATATCACTACTACTGAGGAGTGTGGGGGTCCCAGAGATGTGCAGGGAGGGGCTCGGGGTGTAGTTTTAGGTCCCCTTTTGGGGTCATGTTACGGGGCGTAGATCCACATCTGGCTTATGCTTCAAAAACTGCGTCGGACAATCTGAAGGTGTGAGCACTTACCTGCCCTGAGACTTGTCTGACAATGTAACAAACCTGCAGCTGTGAAGTGTGAGGTCCAGCCGGGGAGATGCGGATCCTTCCTGTTCTCCCATTTATCTGCGCGGACGCGCCTTGGCCGTAACTCTTAAAGGTGCATGACGGATTCTCCCGGATCCGCGCGGCGCAGGGCCCATAACTCACCACCCGCAGGAATATTTATGGAGAGTAATAACTCACCCGCCATGAATATATAACGAGGGGAAATTACATTCTGCTGTTATCTGGCAGTGACTCAGCAGTCGCAGAGGAGCGAGGAGGCCCGGGGACGATCCTGCAGGGGTGCGCAGCCAAAAAGTGCCCAGCGTAGACCACCACCTCACAGTGCCCCGGACCCACCACCTCACAGTGCCCCACACCTGTCACCTCACAGTGCCCCACACCTGTCACATCACCTGTCACCTCACAGTGCCCCGGACCCACCACCTCACAGTGCCCCACACCTGTCACCTCACAGTGCCCCACACCTGTCACATCACCTGTCACCTCACAGTGCCCCACACCTGTCACCTCACAGTGCCCCGCACCTGTCACCTCACAGTGCCCCGCACCTGTCACCTCACAGTGCCCCACATCTGTAACCTCACCTGTCACCTCACAGTGCCCCACACCTGTCACCTCACAGTGCCCCGCACCTGTCACCTCACAGTGCCCCGCACCTGTCACCTCACAGTGCCCCGCACCCGTCACCTCACAGTGCCCCACATCTGTAACCTCACCTGTCACCTCACAGTGCCCCACACCTGTCACCTCACAGTGCCCCGCACCTGTCACCTCACAGTGCCCCACATCTGTAACCTCACCTGTCACCTCACAGTGCCCCGGACCCACCACCTCACAGTGCCCCGGACCCACCACCTCACAGTGCCCCGGACCCACCACCTCACAGTGCCCCGCACCCATCACCTCACAGTGCCCCGCACCCGTCACCCCCCCGGTGCCCCGCACCCGTCACCTCACAGTGCCCCGCACCCGTCACCTCACAGTGCCCCGCACCCGTCTCCTGACAGTGCCCCGCACCCGTCACCTCACAGTGCCCCGGACCCACCACCTCACAGTGCCCCGCACCCGTCACCTCACAGTGCCCCGCACCCGTCACCCCCCCGGTGCCCCGCACCCGTCACCTCACAGTGCCCCGGACCCACCACCTCACAGTGCCCCGCACCCGTCACCTCACAGTGCCCCGCACCCGTCACCTCACAGTGCCCCGCACCCGTCACCTCCCCGGTGCCCCGCACCCGTCACCTGACAGTGCCCCGCACCCGGCCCCTGACAGTGCCCCGCACCCGTCACCTGACAGTGCCCCGCACCCGTCACCTGACAGTGCCCCGCACCCGGCCCCTGACAGTGCCCCGCACCCGTCACCTGACAGTGCCCCGCACCCGTCTCCTGACAGTGCCCCGCACCCGTCACCTGACAGTGCCCCGCACCCGTCTCCTGACAGTGCCCCGCACCCGTCTCCTGACAGTGCCCCGCACCCGTCTCCTCACAGTGCCCCGCACCCGTCACCTCACAGTGCCCCGCATCCGTCACCTGAATAAAGTGAGCAGATAATAAAATGTAATTAGATGGCGATGTCTGGACGCAGATGGAGATTTCTGGCTGTCAGGAGTCGCTGATGAATTCTCCGCTTTGCTCCAAACATTTTTGGCTGAACTACAAATGTTTTTCCGAATTAATTCAAGTTTAGTCAAAAAGCCGCAGCTTATTCCTGACAATATGACAACGTGTCCCGCAGAGAGCGCAGAGCCTGTCAGTAGTCACTGCGCCTCGCCTGACATCAGGGCTTATCACTCCCATCCTCTGCTCCCACTGCCTGACATCACGGCTTGTCACTCCCATCCTCTGCTCCCACTGCCTGACATCAGGGCTTGTCACTCCCATCCTCTGCTCCCACTGCCTTACATCACGGCTTGTCACTCCCATCCTCTGCTCCCACTGCCTGACATCACGGCTTGTCACTCCCATCCTCTGCTCCCACTGCCTGACATCACGGCTTATCACTCCCATCCTCTGCTCCCACTGCCTGACATCACGGCTTGTCACTCCCATCCTCTGCTCCCACTGCCTGACATCACGGCTTATCACTCCCATCCTCTGCTCCCACTGCCTGACATCACGGCTTGTCACTCCCATCCTCTGCTCCCACTGCCTGACATCACGGCTTATCACTCCCATCCTCTGCTCCCACTGCCTGACATCACGGCTTATCACTCCCATCCTCTGCTCCCACTGCCTTACATCACGGCTTATCACTCCCATCCTCTGCTCCCACTGCCTGACATCACGGCTTGTCACTCCCATCCTCTGCTCCCACTGCCTGACATCACGGCTTGTCACTCCCATCCTCTGCTCCCACTGCCTGACATCACGGCTTGTCACTCCCATCCTCTGCTCCCACTGCCTGACATCACGGCTTGTCACTCCCATCCTCTGCTCCCACTGCCTGACATCACGGCTTGTCACTCCCATCCTCTGCTCCCACTGCCTGACATCACGGCTTGTCACTCCCATCCTCTGCTCCCACTGCCTGACATCAGGGCTTGTCACTCCCATCCTCTGCTCCCACTGCCTGACATCACGGCTTGTCACTCCCATCCTCTGCTCCCACTGCCTGACATCACGGCTTGTCACTCCCATCCTCTGCTCCCACTGCCTGACATCACGGCTTGTCACTCCCATCCTCTGCTCCCACTGCCTGACATCACGGCTTGTCACTCCCATCCTCTGCTCCCACTGCCTTACATCACGGCTTGTCACTCCCATCCTCTGCTGCCACTGCCTTACATCACGGCTTGTCACTCCCATCCTCTGCTGCCACTGCCTGACATCACGGCTTGTCACTCCCATCCTCTGCTCCCACTGCCTTACATCAGGGCTTGTCACTCCCATCCTCTGCTGCCACTGCCTGACATCACGGCTTGTCACTCCCATCCTCTGCTCCCACTGCCTTACATCACGGCTTGTCACTCCCATCCTCTGCTCCCACTGCCTGACATCACGGCTTGTCACTCCCATCCTCTGCTCCCACTGCCTTACATCACGGCTTGTCACTCCCATCCTCTGCTCCCACTGCCTTACATCAGGGCTTGTCACTCCCATCCTCTGCTCCCACTGCCTGACATCACGGCTTGTCACTCCCATCCTCTGCTCCCACTGCCTGACATCACGGCTTGTCACTCCCATCCTCTGCTCCCACTACCTGACATCACGGCTTGTCACTCCCATCCTCTGCTCCCACTGCCTGACATCACGGCTTGTCACTCCCATCCTCTGCTCCCACTGCCTGACGTCACGGCTTGTCACTCCCATCCTCTGCTCCCACTGCCTGACGTCACGGCTTGTCACTCCCATCCTCTGTTCCCACTGCCTGACATCACGGCTTGTCACTCCCATCCTCTGCTCCCACTGCCTGACATCACGGCTTGTCACTCCCATCCTCTGCTCCCACTGCCTTACATCACGGCTTGTCACTCCCATCCTCTGCTCCCACTGCCTGACATCACGGCTTGTCACTCCCATCCTCTGCTCCCACTGCCTGACATCACGGCTTGTCACTCCCATCCTCTGCTCCCACTGCCTGACATCACGGCTTGTCACTCCCATCCTCTGCTCCCACTGCCTGACATCACGGCTTGTCACTCCCATCCTCTGCTCCCACTGCCTGACATCACGGCTTGTCACTCCCATCCTCTGCTCCCACTGCCTGACATCACGGCTTGTCACTCCCATCCTCTGCTCCCACTGCCTGACATCACGGCTTGTCACTCCCATCCTCTGCTCCCACTGCCTGACATCACGGCTTGTCACTCCCATCCTCTGCTCCCACTGCCTTACATCACGGCTTGTCACTCCCATCCTCTGCTCCCACTGCCTGACATCAGGGCTTGTCACTCCCATCCTCTGCTCCCACTGCCTGACATCACGGCTTGTCACTCCCATCCTCTGCTCCCACTGCCTGACATCACGGCTTGTCACTCCCATCCTCTGCTCCCACTGCCTGACATCACGGCTTGTCACTCCCATCCTCTGCTCCCACTGCCTGACATCACGGCTTGTCACTCCCATCCTCTGCTCCCACTGCCTTACATCACGGCTTGTCACTCCCATCCTCTGCTCCCACTGCCTGACATCACGGCTTGTCACTCCCATCCTCTGCTCCCACTGCCTGACATCACGGCTTGTCACTCCCATCCTCTGCTCCCACTGCCTGACGTCACGGCTTGTCACTCCCATTCTCTGCTCCCACTGCCTGACATCAGGGCTTGTCACTCCCATCCTCTGCTCCCACTGCCTTACATCACGGCTTGTCACTCCCATCCTCTGCTCCCACTGCCTGACATCAGGGCTTGTCACTCCCATCCTCTGCTCCCACTGCCTGACATCACGGCTTGTCACTCCCATCCTCTGCTCCCACTGCCTGACATCACGGCTTATCACTCCCATCCTCTGCTCCCACTGCCTGACATCACGGCTTATCACTCCCATCCTCTGCTCCCACTGCCTGACATCACGGCTTGTCACTCCCATCCTCTGCTCCCACTGCCTGACATCACGGCTTATCACTCCCATCCTCTGCTCCCACTGCCTGACATCACGGCTTGTCACTCCCATCCTCTGCTCCCACTGCCTTACATCACGGCTTATCACTCCCATCCTCTGCTCCCACTGCCTGACATCACGGCTTGTCACTCCCATCCTCTGCTCCCACTGCCTGACATCACGGCTTGTCACTCCCATCCTCTGCTCCCACTGCCTGACATCACGGCTTGTCACTCCCATCCTCTGCTCCCACTGCCTGACATCACGGCTTGTCACTCCCATCCTCTGCTCCCACTGCCTGACATCACGGCTTGTCACTCCCATCCTCTGCTCCCACTGCCTGACATCACGGCTTGTCACTCCCATCCTCTGCTCCCACTGCCTGACATCAGGGCTTGTCACTCCCATCCTCTGCTCCCACTGCCTGACATCACGGCTTGTCACTCCCATCCTCTGCTCCCACTGCCTGACATCACGGCTTGTCACTCCCATCCTCTGCTCCCACTGCCTGACATCACGGCTTGTCACTCCCATCCTCTGCTCCCACTGCCTTACATCACGGCTTGTCACTCCCATCCTCTGCTGCCACTGCCTTACATCACGGCTTGTCACTCCCATCCTCTGCTGCCACTGCCTGACATCACGGCTTGTCACTCCCATCCTCTGCTCCCACTGCCTTACATCAGGGCTTGTCACTCCCATCCTCTGCTCCCACTGCCTGACATCACGGCTTGTCACCCCCATCCTCTGCTCCCACTGCCTTACATCACGGCTTGTCACTCCCATCCTCTGCTCCCACTGCCTGACATCACGGCTTGTCACTCCCATCCTCTGCTCCCACTGCCTTACATCACGGCTTGTCACTCCCATCCTCTGCTCCCACTGCCTTACATCAGGGCTTGTCACTCCCATCCTCTGCTCCCACTGCCTGACATCACGGCTTGTCACTCCCATCCTCTGCTCCCACTGCCTGACATCACGGCTTGTCACTCCCATCCTCTGCTCCCACTACCTGACATCACGGCTTGTCACTCCCATCCTCTGCTCCCACTGCCTGACATCACGGCTTGTCACTCCCATCCTCTGCTCCCACTGCCTGACGTCACGGCTTGTCACTCCCATCCTCTGCTCCCACTGCCTGACGTCACGGCTTGTCACTCCCATCCTCTGTTCCCACTGCCTGACATCACGGCTTGTCACTCCCATCCTCTGCTCCCACTGCCTGACATCACGGCTTGTCACTCCCATCCTCTGCTCGCACTGCCTTACATCACGGCTTGTCACTCCCATCCTCTGCTCCCACTGCCTGACATCACGGCTTGTCACTCCCATCCTCTGCTCCCACTGCCTGACATCACGGCTTGTCACTCCCATCCTCTGCTCCCACTGCCTGACATCACGGCTTGTCACTCCCATCCTCTGCTCCCACTGCCTGACATCACGGCTTGTCACTCCCATCCTCTGCTCCCACTGCCTGACATCACGGCTTGTCACTCCCATCCTCTGCTCCCACTGCCTGACATCACGGCTTGTCACTCCCATCCTCTGCTCCCACTGCCTGACATCACGGCTTGTCACTCCCATCCTCTGCTCCCACTGCCTGACATCACGGCTTGTCACTCCCATCCTCTGCTCCCACTGCCTTACATCACGGCTTGTCACTCCCATCCTCTGCTCCCACTGCCTGACATCAGGGCTTGTCACTCCCATCCTCTGCTCCCACTGCCTGACATCACGGCTTGTCACTCCCATCCTCTGCTCCCACTGCCTGACATCACGGCTTGTCACTCCCATCCTCTGCTCCCACTGCCTGACATCACGGCTTGTCACTCCCATCCTCTGCTCCCACTGCCTGACATCACGGCTTGTCACTCCCATCCTCTGCTCCCACTGCCTTACATCACGGCTTGTCACTCCCATCCTCTGCTCCCACTGCCTGACATCACGGCTTGTCACTCCCATCCTCTGCTCCCACTGCCTGACATCACGGCTTGTCACTCCCATCCTCTGCTCCCACTGCCTGATATCACGGCTTGTCACTCCCATTCTCTGCTCCCACTGCCTGACATCACGGCTTGTCACTCCCATCCTCTGCTCCCACTGCCTGACATCACGGCTTGTCACTCCCATCCTCTGCTCCCACTGCCTGACATCACGGCTTGTCACTCCCATCCTCTGCTCCCACTTCCTGACATCACGGCTTGTCACTCCCATCCTCTGCTCCCACTGCCTTACATCACGGCTTGTCACTCCCATCCTCTGCTCCCACTGCCTGACATCACGGCTTGTCACTCCCATCCTCTGCTCCCACTGCCTGACATCAGGGCTTGTCACTCTCATCCTCTGCTGCCACTGCCTTACATCACGGCTTGTCACTCCCATCCTCTGCTCCCACTGCCTTACATCACGGCTTGTCACTCCCATCCTCTGCTCCCACTGCCTGACATCACGGCTTGTCACTCCCATCCTCTGCTCCCACTGCCTGACATCACGGCTTGTCACTCCCATCCTCTGCTCCCACTGCCTGACATCACGGCTTGTCACTCCCATCCTCTGCTCCCACTGCCTGACATCACGGCTTGTCACTCCCATCCTCTGCTCCCACTGCCTGACATCACGGCTTGTCACTCCCATCCTCTGCTCCCACTGCCTGACATCACGGCTTATCACTCCCATCCTCTGCTCCCACTGCCTGACATCACGGCTTGTCACTCCCATCCTCTGCTCCCACTGCCTGACATCAGGGCTTGTCACTCCCATCCTCTGCTCCCACTGCCTGACATCAGGGCTTGTCACTCCCATCCTCTGCTCCCACTGCCTGACATCACGGCTTGTCACTCCCATCCTCTGCTCCCACTGCCTGACATCACGGCTTGTCACTCCCATCCTCTGCTCCCACTGCCTGACATCACGGCTTGTCACTCCCATCCTCTGCTCCCACTGCCTGACGTCACGGCTTGTCACTCCCATCCTCTGCTCCCACTGCCTGACATCAGGGCTTGTCACTCCCATCCTCTGCTCCCACTGCCTGACATCAGGGCTTGTCACTCCCATCCTCTGCTCCCACTGCCTGACATCACGGCTTGTCACTCCCATCATCTGCTCCCACTGCCTGACATCAGGGCTTGTCACTCCCATCCTCTGCTCCCACTGCCTGACGTCACGGCTTGTCACTCCCATCCTCTGCTCCCACTGCCTGACATCAGGGCTTGTCACTCCCATCCTCTGCTCCCACTGCCTGACATCAGGGCTTGTCACTCCCATCCTCTGCTCCCACTGCCTGACATCACGGCTTGTCACTCCCATCCTCTGCTCCCACTGCCTGACATCACGGCTTGTCACTCCCATCAATCTGCTCCCACTGCCTGACATCACGGCTTGTCACTCCCATCCTGTGCTCCCACTGCCTTACATCACGGCTTGTCACTCCCATCCTCTGCTCCCACTGCCTGACATCACGGCTTGTCACTCCCATCCTCTGCTCCCACTGCCTGACATCACGGCTTGTCACTCCCATCCTCTGCTCCCACTGCCTGACATCAGGGCTTGTCACTCCCATCCTCTGCTCCCACTGCCTGACATCACGGCTTGTCACTCCCATCCTCTGCTCCCACTGCCTGACATCAGGGCTTGTCACTCCCATCCTCTGCTCCCACTGCCTGACGTCACGGCTTGTCACTCCCATCCTCTGCTCCCACTGCCTGACATCAGGGCTTGTCACTCCCATCCTCTGCTCCCACTGCCTGACATCAGGGCTTGTCACTCCCATCCTCTGCTCCCACTGCCTGACATCAGGGCTTGTCACTCCCATCCTCTGCTCCCACTGCCTGACATCACGGCTTGTCACTCCCATCCTCTGCTCCCACTGCCTGACATCAGGGCTTGTCACTCCCATCCTCTGCTCCCACTGCCTGACATCACGGCTTGTCACTCCCATCCTCTGCTCCCACTGCCTGACATCAGGGCTTGTCACTCCCATCCTCTGCTCCCACTGCCTGACATCACGGCTTGTCACTCCCATCCTCTGCTCCCACTGCCTGACATCACGGCTTGTCACTCCCATCCTCTGCTCCCACTGCCTGACATCACGGCTTGTCACTCCCATCCTCTGCTCCCACTGCCTGACATCACGGCTTGTCACTCCCATCCTCTGCTCCCACTGCCTTACATCACGGCTTGTCACTCCCATCCTCTGCTCCCACTGCCTGACGTCACGGCTTGTCACTCCCATCCTCTGCTCCCACTGCCTGACGTCACGGCTTGTCACTCCCATCCTCTGCTCCCACTGCCTGACATCACGGCTTGTCACTCCCATCCTCTGCTCCCACTGCCTTACATCACGGCTTGTCACTCCCATCCTCTGCTCCCACTGCCTGACGTCACGGCTTGTCACTCCCATCCTCTGCTCCCACTGCCTGACATCAGGGCTTGTCACTCCCATCCTCTGCTCCCACTGCCTGACATAACGGCTTGTCACTCCCATCCTCTGCTCCCACTGCCTGACATCACGGCTTGTCACTCCCATCCTCTCCTCCAGCGCCTCCTTGTCCTGGATCCATACAGATACACAGGGGTCTCTCCAGAATCACACAGAACCAGGACAAGTCTACAGCCACATCTTACTGGTGTGAAAGGGCTAGGGGAGCACTAGAGAATCCGCTAAACAGGAATAGATTATCCTAAGATACAGGCGACCCCCGACTTAATAACGGTTTCCATGACAACCCAATAGTTTAAAAATCCCTTTCTCACAGAGACAAAAAAATAAGTTGTCTGGATTTACAATTATAAAAAATACAGTTCGGACTTTCATACAAATAAAACTTAATAACAAACCTACGGAACCGAACCTGTACATAACCCGGGAACTGCCTAGAGAAGAAGCTGGACCCTGAATGCTCTGTCTTATGTATCTAGGTCTTAGGTCTATACTATGTATCTTAGTGTTACTATACATTACATGTAGGGTCCAGTGGAGCACTAGAGAAGAAGCTGGATCCTGAATGTTCTGTCTTATGTATCTAGGTCTTAGGTCTATACTATGTATCTTAGTGTTACTATACATTACATGTAGGGTCCAGTGGAGCACTAGAGAAGAAGCTGGATCCTGAATGCTCTGTCTTATGTATCTAGGTCTTAGGTCTATACTATGTATCTTAGTGTTACTATACATTACATGTAGGGTCCAGTGGAGCACTAGAGAAGAAGCTGGACCCTGAATGCTCTGTCTTATGTATCTAGGTCTTAGGTCTATACTATGTATCTTAGTGTTACTATACATTACATGTAGGGTCCAGTGGAGCACTAGAGAAGAAGCTGGACCCTGAATGCTCTGTCTTATGTATCTAGGTCTTAGGTCTATACTATGTATCTTAGTGTCACTATACATTACATGTAGGGTCCAGTGGGGCACTAGATAAGAAGCTGGACCCTGAATGCTCTGTCTTATGTATCTAGGTCTTAGGTCTATACTATGTATCTTAGTGTTACTATACATTACACGTATGGTCCAGTGGAGCACTAGAGATGAAGCTGGACCCTGAATGCTCTGTCTTATGTATCTAGGTCTTAGGTCTATACTATGTATCTTAGTGTTACTATACATTACATGTAGGGTCCAGTGGAGCACTAGAGAAGAAGCTGGACCCTGAATGCTCTGTCTTATGTATCTAGGTCTTAGGTCTATACTATGTATCTTAGTGTTACTATACATTACACGTATGGTCCAGTGGAGCACTAGAGAAGAAGCTGGACCCTGAATGTTCTGTCTTATGTATCTAGGTCTTAGGTCTATACTATGTATCTTAGTGTTACTATACATTACATGTAGGGTCCAGTGGAGCACTAGAGAAGAAGCTGGACCCTGAATGCTCTGTCTTATGTATCTAGGTCTTAGGTCTATACTATGTATCTTAGTGTTACTATACATTACATGTAGGGTCCAGTGGAGCACTAGAGAAGAAGCTGGATCCTGAATGCTCTGTCTTATGTATCTAGGTCTTAGGTCTATACTATGTATCTTAGTGTTACTATACATTACATGTAGGGTCCAGTGGAGCACTAGAGAAGAAGCTGGATCCTGAATGCTCTGTCTTATGTATCTAGGTCTTAGGTCTATACTATGTATCTTAGTGTTACTATACATTACACGTACGGTCCAGTGGAGCACTAGAGAAGAAGCTGGACCCTGAATGCTCTGTCTTATGTATCTAGGTCTTAGGTCTATACTATGTATCTTAGTGTTACTATACATTACATGTAGGGTCCAGTGGGGCACTAGATAAGAAGCTGGACCCTGAATGCTCTGTCTTATGTATCTAGGTCTTAGGTCTATACTATGTATCTTAGTGTTACTGTACATTACATGTACGGTCCAGTGGAGCACTGGAGAAGAAGCTGGACCCTGAATGCTCTGTCTTATGTATCTAGGTGTTAGGTCTATACTATGTATCTTAGTGTTACTATACATTACATGTAGGGTCCAGTGGAGCACTAGAGAAGAAGCTGGACCCTGAATGCTCTGTCTTATGTATCTAGGTGTTAGGTCTATACTATGTATCTTAGTGTTATTATACATTACATGTATGGTCCAGTGGAGCACTAGAGAAGAAGCTGGACCCTGAATGCTCTGTGTTATGTATCTAGGTCTTAGGTCTATACTATGTATCTTAGTGTTACTGTACATTACATGTAGGGTCCAGTGGAGCACTAGAGAAGAAGCTGGACCCTGAATGTTCTGTCTTATGTATCTAGGTGTTAGGTCTATACTATGTATCTTAATGTTACTATACATTACATGTAGGGTCCAGTGGAGCACTAGAGAAGAAGCTGGACCCTGAATGCTCTGTCTTATGTATCTAGGTCTTAGGTCTATACTATGTATCTTAGTGTTACTATACATTACACGTATGGTCCAGTGGAGCACTAGAGAAGAAGCTGGACCCTGAATGTTCTGTCTTATGTATCTAGGTGTTAGGTCTATACTATGTATCTTAATGTTACTATACATTACATGTAGGGTCCAGTGGAGCACTAGAGATGAAGCTGGACCCTGAATGCTCTGTCTTATGTATCTAGGTGTTAGGTCTATACTATGTATCTTAGTGTTACTATACATTACATGTAGGGTCCATTGGAGCACTAGAGAAGAAGCTGGACCCTGAATGCTCTGTCTTATGTATCTAGGTGTTAGGTCTATACTATGTATCTTAGTGTTACTATACATTACATGTAGGGTCCAGTGGAGCACTAGAGAAGAAGCTGGACCCTGAATGCTCTGTCTTATGTATCTAGGTCTTAGGTCTATACTATGTATCTTAGTGTTACTATACATTACACGTATGGTCCAGTGGAGCACTAGAGAAGAAGCTGGACCCTGAATGCTCTGTCTTATGTATCTAGGTGTTAGGTCTATACTATGTATCTTAGTGTTACTATACATTACATGTATGGTCCAGTGGAGCACTAGAGAAGAAGCTGGACCCTGAATGTTCTGTCTTATGTATCTGGGTCTTAGGTCTATACTATGTATCTTAGTGTTACTATACATTACATGTAGGGTCCAGTGGAGCACTAGAGAAGAAGCTGGACCCTAAATGCTCTGTCTTATGTATCTAGGTGTTAGGTCTATACTATGTATCTTAGTGTTACTATACATTACATGTATGGTCCAGTGGAGCACTAGAGAAGAAGCTGGACCCTGAATGCTCTGTCTTATGTATCTAGGGCTTAGGTCTATACTATGTATCTTAGTGTTACTATATATTACATGTAGGGTCCAGTGGAGCACTAGAGAAGAAGCTGGACCCTGAATGCTCTGTCTTATGTATCTGGGTCTTAGGTCTATACTATGTATCTTAGTGTTACTATATATTACATGTAGGGTTCAGTGGGGCACTAGAGAAGAAGCTGGACCCTGAATGCTCTGTCTTATGTATCTAGGTCTTAGGTCTATACTATGTATCTTAGTGTTACTATACATTACATGTAGGGTCCAGTGGAGCACTAGAGAAGAAGCTGGATCCTGAATGCTCTGTCTTATGTATCTAGGTGTTAGGTCTATACTATGTATCTTAGTGTTACTATACATTACATGTATGGTCCAGTGAAGCACTAGAGAAGAAGCTGGACCCTGAATGCTCTGTCTTATGTATCTAGGTCTTAGGTCTATACTATGTATCTTAGTGTTACTATACATTACATGTAGGGTTCAGTGGAGCACTAGAGAAGAAGCTGGACCCTGAATGTTCTGTCTTATGTATCTAGGTCTTAGGTCTATACTATGTATCTTAGTGTTACTATACATTACATGTAGGGTCCAGTGGAGCACTAGAGAAGAAGCTGGACCCTGAATGCTCTGTCTTATGTATCTAGGTCTTAGGTCTATACTATGTATCTTAGTGTTACTATACATTACATGTAGGGTCCAGTGGAGCACTAGAGAAGAAGCTGGACCCTGAATGTTCTGTCTTATGTATCTAGGTGTTAGGTCTATACTATGTATCTTAGTGTTACTATACATTACATGTAGGGTCCAGTGCAGCACTAGAGAAGAAGCTGGATCCTGAATGCTCTGTCTTATATATCTAGGTGTTAGGTCTATACTATGTATCTTAGTGTTACTATACATTACATGTAGGGTCCAGTGGAGCACTAGAGAAGAAGCTGGACCCTGAATGCTCTGTCTTATGTATCTGGGTCTTAGGTCTATACTATGTATCTTAGTGTTACTATACATTACACGTACGGTCCAGTGGAGCACTAGAGAAGAAGCTGGACCCTGAATGTTCTGTCTTATGTATCTAGGTCTTAGGTCTATACTATGTATCTTAGTGTTACTATACATTACATGTACGGTCCAGTGGAGCACTAGAGATGAAGCTGGACCCTGAATGCTCTGTCTTATGTATCTAGGTGTTAGGTCTATACTATGTATCTTAGTGTTACTATACATTACACGTACGGTCCAGTGGAGCACTAGAGAAGAAGCTGGACCCTGAATGTTCTGTCTTATGTATCTGGGTCTTAGGTCTATACTATGTATCTTAGTGTTACTATATATTACATGTAGGGTTCAGTGGAGCACTAGAGAAGAAGCTGGATCCTGAATATTTACCTCTGTGTATTATGATATTAGAACAGTGTTAGGAGGAAGACATTGTATGGGCAGTCTAGGGTGGGCACTGGAGAGGTGTATATGTTAGTCAGTGACTAAGGATTCTGGGGTGACCTGTGGAGGTGTATGGGGGTCACCCCTGTGTGGGGCTGTGTATCATCAGTCTGAGTGCAGGGAGCAGGGGAAGGATTTACTACTCTTATAGTCCATGTATGTATGTGATGGAGCTGGTGTGTGGCAGCCCTGGATGAGGGGTGATCCCTGTATTGGGGTCCTCTCCGGTGCCTGTGTGTGTGGGGGGTCCGATCTTTGTGACTTGCTATTCCTCCTCCGTCCTCGGGATGTTTGTTGTCTGTGTGTACAGTCATCCGTCAGTGTAATGTGGGCGCAGCGCCCGCGGATGAGCAGTAATGTGGCTTCTGTCTCCTCCAGACTGATGTTTTATGAGGCCGTTGTCTGATATCACGTTGTGTGAAGCGACGGCCCCAAGGTCCTCTCTCCGCGCTGCGTTGTCCTCATAAAACGTAATATTCTTCCCAATTGATGCCTTTTATGTTTTTATTTGCTCATTGAAGGATTTTGCAGCGGAGCCTGGAGCAGGTCCTGGATGTGGTCGCTGGGGGGCACTTGGGCTTCTCCTCCAGACTTAATGAGGTCCTGACGCTGATGGCGGCTCGGTGTAAGGAGAGTGACTGCGGAACGTGCCTGCCGTCTAATGGCTCCGGGGAGCATCGCGCTGGATTTACGACTCCGCTAATTACAACTCATTTTTGTCGCGCACCTGATGGCGGATCCGAAACTCTTGTCTTCCAGTTTCTCATTTGCAGGAAACATCTGTGCAGACAGGAGCTTCAAAAGCCGCCGCCCTCAAGGATTTACTTTATCGAGACAAAAGTGAGGATCTTTTGGGCTTTTTTGTAAAATTTTTTCTTACAAAGTTACAATGTTCATAAATCGCCTCCATAGTGTCCACATCGCACATAGTACACCCCCTGCACATAGTACACCCTGCACATAGTACACCCCCTGCACATAGTACACCCCCTGCACATAGTACACCCCCCGGCACATAGTACACACTGCACATAGAGTACACACTGCACATAGTACACACCCTGCACATAGTACACACCCTGCACATAGTACACACCCTGCACATAGTACACCCCCTGCACATAGAGTACACACTGCACATAGTACACACTGTACATAGTACACACTGCACATAGTACACACCCTGCACATAGTACACCCCCCTGCACATAGTACACCCCCCGGCACATAGTACACACTGCACATAAAGTACACACTGCACATAGTACACACCCTGCACATAGTACACACCCTGCACATAGTACACACCCTGCACATAGTGTACACCCCCTGCACATAGAGTACACACTGCACATAGGACACACTGTACATAGTACACACTGCACATAGTACACACCCTGCACATAGTACACACTGCACATAGTACACACTGCACATAGTACACACCCTGCACATAGTACACACTGCACATAGTACACACTGCACATAGTACACACTGCACATAGTACACACCCTGCACATAGTGTACACCCCCTGCACATAGTGTACACCCCCTGCACATAGTACACCCCCTGCACATAGTACACAGCCCCTGCACATAGTACACCCCCTGCACATAGTACACACTGCACATAGTACACACCCCCTGCACATAGTACACACCCCTGCACATAGTGCACACTGCACATAGTACACACTGCACATAGTACACCCCCTGCACATAGTACACACCCCCTGCACATAGTACACACCCCCTGCACATAGTACACCCCCCTGCACATAGTACACACTGCACATAGTACACCCCCTGCACATAGTACACACCCCCTGCACATAGTACACACCCCCTGCACATAGTACACACCCTGCACATAGTACACACCCTGCACATAGTACACACCCTGCACATAGTACACCCCCTGCACATACTACACCCCCTGCACATAGTACACATTCCCCCTGCACATAGTACACATTCCCCCTGCACATAGTACACCCCCTGCACATAGTACACCCCCTGCGCATACTACACCTCCTGCACATAGTACACCCTGCACATAGTACACACTGCACATAGTACACACTGCACATAGTACACACCCTGCACATAGTGTACACCCCCTGCACATAGTGTACACCCCCTGCACATAGTACACCCCCTGCACATAGTACACAGCCCCTGCACATAGTACACCCCCTGCACATAGTACACACTGCACATAGTACACACTGCACATAGTACACACTGCACATAGTACACACTGCACATAGTACACACCCCCTGCACATAGTACACACTGCACATAGTACACAGGGCACTGCACATAGTACACACCCCCTGCACATAGTACACCCCCTGCACATAGTACACCCGCTGCACATAGTACACACCCCCTGCACATAGTACACACCCCCTGCACATAGTACACACTGCACATAGTACACACTGCACATAGTACACCCCCTGCACACAGTACACACCCCCTGCACATAGTACACCCCCCTGCACATAGTACACACTGCACATAGTACACCCCCTGCACATAGTACACACCCCCTGCACATAGTACACACCCCCTGCACATAGTACACACCCCCTGCACATAGTACACACCCTGCACATAGTACACACCCTGCACATAGTACACACCCTGCACATAGTACACCCCCTGCACATACTACACCCCCTGCACATAGTACACATTCCCCCTGCACATAGTACACATTCCCCCTGCACATAGTACACCCCCTGCACATAGTACACCCCCTGCGCATACTACACCTCCTGCACATAGTACACCCTGCACATAGTACACACTGCACATAGTACACACCCTGCACATAGTGTACACCCCCTGCACATAGTGTACACCCCCTGCACATAGTACACCCCCTGCACATAGTACACAGCCCCTGCACATAGTACACCCCCTGCACATAGTACACACTGCACATAGTACACACTGCACATAGTACACACTGCACATAGTACACACTGCACATAGTACACACCCCCTGCACATAGTACACACTGCACATAGTACACAGGGCACTGCACATAGTACACACCCCCTGCACATAGTACACCCCCTGCACATAGTACACCCGCTGCACATAGTACACACCCCCTGCACATAGTACACACCCCCTGCACATAGTACACACTGCACATAGTACACACTGCACATAGTACACACCCCCTGCACATAGTACACACCCCCCTGCACATAGTAAACACTGCACATAGTACACCCACTGCACATAGTACACACCCCCTGCACATAGTACACACCCCCTGCACATAGTACACCCCCTGCACATAGTACACACCCCCTGCACATAATACACACCCCCTGCACAAAGTACACACCCCCTGCACATAGTACACACTGCACATAGTACACCCCCTGCACATGACCCGTCAGTAGAGCATCACATGAACCATCCATGCAGCATCACATGGTCCGTCAATTGAGCATCACATGGTCCGTCAATTGAGCGTCACATGGTCCGTCAATAGAGCGTCACATGATCCATCCATTCAGCATCACATGGTCCGTCAATAGAGCATCACATGATCCATCCATTCAGCATCACATGATCCATCCATTCAGCATCACATGATCCATCAGTAGAGCATCACATGATCCATCAGTAGAGCATCACATGATCCATCAGTAGAGCATCACATGGTCCATCAATATAGCGTCACATGATCCATCAGTAGAGCGTCACATGACCCGTCAATAGAGCATCACAGGATCCGTCAATTCAGCATCACATGATCCTTCAATAGAGCATCACATGATCCATCCATGCAGCATCACATGATCCATCCATTCAGCATCACATGATCCATCCATTCAGCATCACATAATCCGTCAATATAGCATCACATGATCCGTCAGTAGAGAATCACCTGATCCATCAATTCATCATCACATGATCCATCCATTCAGCATCACCTGATCCATCCATGCAGCATCACCTGATCCGTCAGTAGAGCATCACATGGTCCATCAATAGAGCATCACATGACCCGTCAATAGAGCATCACATGACCCGTCAATAGAGCATCACATGACCCTTTAGTGTAAGCAGCCCATGTATCCTGCAGGGGAAGGATTTGTCGGGGGGGTCACGGTGTTGTGACTGATGTTTCTGGTCACTGTGACCCCTGTACTTGTGGGGCTGACCCGGTCTGTGTGATGTCCTTGATGTGTGGAGGCTCAGGACGGGGCTGTTGTTCTGTGTGATGGACCTGCAGATCTCCCCTGTACTTTCTCCTAATCCTGCGAGTAATTACCCGGCCGCCCCCGTTTTCCGCAGGCGCTGTGTATTGCGGTGATTTACATATCCCCTGGTAACGAGTTGGGCAGATTTTGCTGTGTTGTGCAGTAATTAGCTGCTATCTCCATTACCTCTCCTTACATTATCTGAGCCGAAAATCCGATCCATCCCGGCCCGTGTCACTATAAAGCATCTGGACCCGATGATTTCTGGAACTGACCCGAAGAAACTCCATCATCAGCCGCTTTGTACAAACTCTGCAACTTCTCTCCTAAACAGTAGCAAGGCCTGGCGGGACCTGGACCCACCGGACTCACTGGCCCAGATTTACCAGTATGAGTGCAGTGTGTACTGGGTGCAGTCACTGATGTGCAGGAGGTGGCAGATTACTGAATACTGGCTCCATTCCTCATGAATCTAGCGCCCCCTGCACTGCTCCGGAATTGGGGCGCCATTAACATAGACCGTACAACACAATTACATGTCGCTATAATTAATGTGTCGCAAGATCCGACTAAGCACCGGACTCTCCTTTACCTGCAGACGTTTGTGGTGCGTGGGACAAAGTTCTGCTGTGACACTAAACTGGCATATAAATCCATGTACCAGCAGAAAACACTTCAATATCTGTGCCCTTTGTGTATTAGTCTGTTATACTTTACTGACGGAAATATATTCATTTATGCAGAAGATAAATGAGGTTTAGGGAGAATGAAATCGTGAGACGTAAAACCTATTAGGACCCGATCTCCTCTTCCCCCAGGCATAGATATGGCTCATCCTATGGTCCTACTGTCTGGACCTGTTAGGAGCTGTTTTCCTCTTCCCCCAGTCATAGACATGGCTCCTCCTATGGGCCTACTGTCTGGACCTGTTCGGAGCCGTTCTCCCCTTCCCCAGGAATAGACATGGCTCCTACTATGGTCCTAATGTCTGGACCTGTGAGGAGTCGTTCTTCTCTTGCCCCAGACATAGACATGGCTCCTCCTATGGTCCTACTGTCTGTACCTGTGAGGAGCCGTTCTCCTCTTCCCCCAGACATAGACATGGCTCCACCTATGGGCCTACTGTCTGGACCTGTTCGGAGCCGTTCTCCCCTTCCCCAGGAATAGACATGGCTCCTACTATGGTCCTAATGTCTGGACCTGTGAGGAGTCGTTCTTCTCTTGCCCCAGACATAGACATGGCTCCTCCTATGGTCCTAATGTCTGGACCTGTTAGGAGCTGTTTTCCTCTTCCCCCAGTCATAGACATGGCTCCTCCTTTGGTCCTACTGTCTGGACCTGTTAGGAGCCTTTTTCCTCTTCTCCCAGGCATAGATATGGCTCCACCTATGGTCCTACTGTCTGGACCTGTGAGGAGCCGTTCTCCTCTTCCCCCAGGCATAGACATGGCTCCACCTATGGTCCTACTGTCTGGACCTGTTAGGAGCCTGTCTCCTCTTCCCCCAGGCATAGACATGGCTCCTCCTATGGTCCTACTGTCTGGACCTGTTAGGAGCCTGTCTCCTCTTCCCCCAGGCATAGACATGGATCCACCTATGGTCCTAATGTCTGGACCTGTTAGGAGCTGTTTTCCTCTTCCCCCAGTCATAGACATGGCTCCTCCTATGGTCCTACTGTCTGGACCTGTGAGGAGCCTTTTTCCTCTTCTACCAGGCATAGATATGGCTCCTCCTATGGTCCTACTGTCTGGACCTGTGAGGAGCCTTTTTACTCTTCTACCAGGCATAGACATGGCTCCACCTATGGTCCTACTGTCTGGACCTGTTAGGAGCCTGTCCCCTCTTCCCCCAGGCATAGACATGGCTCCTCCTATGGTCCTAATGTCTGGACATGTTAGGAGTCGTTCTCTTCTCCCAGGCATAGATATGGCTCCTCCTATGGTCCTAATGTCTGGACCTGTAAGGAGCTGGTCTCCTCTTCCCCCAAGCATAGACATGGCTCCTTCTATGGTCCTAATGTCTGGACCTGTTAGGAGCTGGTCTCCTCTTCCCCCAGGCATAGACTGGGCTCCTCCTATGGTCCTAATGTCTGGACCTATTAGGAGCTGGTCTTCTCTTCCCCCAGGCATAGATATGGCTCCTTCTATGGTCCTAATGTCTGGACCTGTTAGGAGCCTGTCTCCTCTTCCCCCAGGCATAGATATTGCTCCTCCTATGGTCCTACTGTCTGGACCTGTGAGGAGCCGTTCTTCTCTTGCCCCAGACATACACATGGCTCATCCTATGGTCCTACTGTCTGCACCTGTGAGGAGTTGTTCTTTTCTTGCCCCAGACATAGACATGGCTCCTCCTATGGTCCTACTGTCTGGACCTATTAGGAGTCTGTTTTCTCTTCCCCCAGGCATAGACATGGATCCACCTATGGTCCTACTGTCTGGACCTGTGAGGAGCCGTTCTTCTCTTCCCCCAGGCATAGACAGGGCTCCTCCAATAGTACTACTGTCTGGACCTGAAGGAGTGTGTTTTCTCTTCCCCCAGGCATAGACATGGCTCCTCCTATGGTCCTACTGTCTGGACCTGTGAGGAGCCGTTCTTCTCTTCCCCCAGGCATAGACAGGGCTCCTCCAATAGTACTACTGTCTGGACCTGAAGGAGTGTGTTTTCTCTTCCCCCAGGCATAGACATGGCTCCTCCTATGGTCCTACTGTCTGGACCTGTTAGGAGCCGTTCTCCCCTTCCCCAGGCATAGATATGGCTCCACCTATGGTCCTAATGTCTGGACCTGTAAGGAGCTGGTCTCCTCTTCCCCCAGGCATAGACATGGCTCCTCCTATGGTCCTACTGTCTGGATCTGTTAGGAGCCGTTCTCCTCTTCCCCCAGGCATAGACATGGCTCCTCCTATGGTCCTACTGTCTGGACCTGTGAGGAGCCGTTCTTCTCTTCCCCCAGGCATAGACAGGGCTCCTCCCATGGTCCTACTGTCTGGACCTGTTAGGACCCGTTCTACTCTTGCCCCAGACATAGACATGGCTCCACCTATGGTCCTACTGTCTGGATCTGTTAGGAGCTGGTCTCCTCTTCCCCCAGGCATAGACATGACTCCACCTTTGGTCCTACTGTCTGGACCTGTTAGGAGCTGGTCTCCTCCTCCCCCAGGCATAGACCTGGCTCCTCCTATGGTCCTACTGTCTGGACCTGTGAGGAGCCGTTCTTCTCTTGCCCCAGACATAGACATGGCTCCTCCTATGGTCCTACTGTCTGGACCTAATAGGAGTCTGTCTTCTCTTCCCCCAGGCATAGACATGGCTCATCCTATGGTCCTACTGTCTGGACCTGTTAGGAGCTGTTCTCTTCTTCCCCCAGACATAGACATGGCTCCACCTATGGTCCTACTGTCTGGACCTGTAAGGAGCTGGTCTCCTCTTCCCCCAGGCATAGACATGGCTCCTCCTATGGTCCTAATGTCGGGACCTGTTAGGAGATGGTCTTCTTTTCCCCCAGGCATAGATATGGCTCCTTCTATGGTCGTAATGTCTGGACCTATTAGGAGCCTGTCTCCTCTTGCCCCAGACATACACTTGGCTCCTCCTATGGGCCTACTGTCTGGACCTGTGAGGAGCCGTTCTTCTCTTGCCCCAGACATACACATGGCTCATCCTATGGTCCTACTCTCTGTACCTGTGAGGAGCCTTTCTTCTCTTCCCCCAGGCATAGACATGGCTCATCCTATGTTCCTACTGTCTGGACCTGTTTGGAGTCGTTCTCCTCTTCCCCCAGGCATAGACATGGCTCCTCCCTATGGTCCTACTGTCTGGACCTGTTAGGAGCCAGACTTCTCTTCCCCCAGGCATAGACAGTGCTCCTCCTATGGTCCTACTGTCTGGACCTGTGAGGAGCCGTTCTTCTCTTGCCCCAGACATACACATGGCTCATCCTATGGTCCTACTGTCTGTACTTGTTAGGAGCCTTTCTCCTCTTCCCCCCAGGCATAGACATGGCTCATCCTATGGTCCTACTGTCTGGACCTGTTAGGAGCCGTTCTCCTCTTCCCCCAGGCATAGACATGGCTCCTCCCTATGGTCCTACTGTCTGGACCTGTTAGGAGCCAGTCTTCTTTTCCCCCAGGCAAAGAAAGGGCTCCTCCTATGGTCCTAGTGTCTGGACCTGTGAGGAGTCGGTCTTCTCTTGCCCCAGACATAGACATGGCTCCTCCTATGGTCATACTGTCTGGACCTATTAGAAGTCTGTTTTCTCTTCCCCCAGGCACAGACATGGATTTACCTATGGTCCTACTGTCTGGACCTGTTAGGAGGTGTTCTCCTCTTCCCCCAGGCATAGACATGGCTCCACCTATGGTCCTACTGTCTGGACCGGTTAGAAGCTGGTCTCCTCTTCCCCCAGGCATAGATATGGCTCCTCCTATGGTCCTAAGGTCTGGACCTGTTAGGAGCTGGTCTTCTCTTCCCCCAGGCATAGATATGGCTCCTTCTATGGTCGTAATGTCTGGACCTGTTAGGAGCCTTTCTCCTCTTCCCCCAGGCATAGATATGGCTCATCCTATGGGCCTACTGTCTGGACCTGTGAGGAACCGTTCTTCTCTTGCCCCAGACATACACATGGCTCATCCTATGCTCCTACTCTCTGTACCTGTTAGGAGCCTTTCTCCTCTTCCCCCAGGCATAGACAGGGCTCATCCTATGGTCCTACTGTCTGGACCTGTTAGGAGCCGTTCTACTCTTCCCTCAGGCATAGACATGGCTCCTCCCTATGGTCCTACTGTCTGGACCTGTTAGGAGCCAGTCTTCTCTTCTCCCAGGCATAGACAGGGCTCCTCCTATGGTCCTACTGTCTGGACCTGTGAGGAGTCGTTCTTCTCTTGCCCCAGACATAGACATGGCTCCTCCTATGGTCCTACTGTCTGGACCTATTAGAAGTCTGTTTTCTCTTCCCCCAGGCATAGACATGGATTTACCTATGGTCCTACTGTCTGGACCTGTTAGGAGCCGTTCTTCTCTTCTCCCAGGCATAGACATGGCTCCTCCTATGGTCCTAATGTCTGGACCTGTTAGGAGCTGGTCTCCTCTTCCCCCAGGCATAGACATGGCTCCTCCTATGGTCCTAATGTCTGGACCTGTTAGGAGCCTGTCTCCTCTTCCCCCAGGCATAGATATGGCTCCTCCTATGGTCCTTCTGTCTGGACCTGTGAGGAGCCGTTCCTCTCTTGCCCCAGACATAGACATGGCTCATCCTATGGTCCTACTGTCTGGACCTATTAGGAGCCGTTCTCAGGAGCCCAGGCATAGACATGGCTCCTCCTATGGTCCTACTGTCTGGACCTATGAGGAGCCGTTCTTCTCTTCCCCCAGGCATAGATATGGCTCCACCTATGGTCCTAATGTCTGGACCTGTAAGGAGCTGGTCTCCTCTTCCCCCAGGCATAGACATGGCTCCTCCTATGGTCCTACTGTCTGGACCTATGAGGAGCCGTTCTTCTCTTCCCCCAGGCATAGATATGGCTCCTCCTATGGTCCTACTGTCTGGACCTGTTAGGAGCTGGTCTCCTCTTCCCCCAGGCATAGACATGGCTCCTCATATGGTCCTAATGTCTGGACCTGTTAGGAGCCTGTCTCCTCTTCCCCCAGGCATAGACATGGCTCCTCTTATGGTGCTAATGTCTGGACATGTTAGGAGCTGGTCTCCTCTTCCCCTAGGCATAGACATGGCTCCTCCTATGGTCCTACTGTCTGGACCTGTTAGGAGCCGTTCTTCTCTTCCCCCAGGAATAGACATGGCTCCTCCTATGGTCCTACTGTCTGGACCTACTAGGAGTCTGTTTTCTCTTCCCCCAGGTATAGACATGTCTCCTCCTATGGTCCTAATGTCTGGACCTGTTAGGAGCTGGTCTCCTCTTCCCCCAGGCATAGATATGGCTCCTCCTATGGTCCTACTGTCTGGACGTGTGAGGAGCCGTTCTTCTCTTGCCCCAGACATAGACATGGCTCCTCATATGGTCCTACTGTCTGGACCTATTAGGAGTATGTTTTCTCTTCCCCCAGGCATAGACATGGCTACTCCTATGGTCCTACTGTCTGGACCTGTGAGGAGCCGTTCTTCTCTTGCCCCAGACATAGACATGGCTCCTCCTATGGTCCTACTGTCTGGACCTATTAGCAGCCGTTCTCCTCTTCCCCCAGGCATAGACATGGCTCCTCCTATGGTCCTAATGTCTGGACCCGTGAGGAGCCGTTCTTCTCTTCCCCCAGGCATAGATATGGCTCCAACTATGGTCCTACTGTTTGGACCTGTTAGGAGCCTGTCTCCTCTTCCCCCAGGCATAGACATGGCTCCTCCTATGGTCCTAATGTCTGGACCTGTTAGGAGCTGGTCTCCTCTTCCCCCAGGCATAGATATGGATCCTCCTATGGTCCTACTGTCTGGACGTGTGAGGAGCCGTTCTTCTCTTGCCCCAGACATAGACATGGCTCCTCCTATGGTCCTACGGTCTGGACCTGTTAGGAGCCTGTCTCCTCTTCCCCCAGGCATAGACATGGCTCCTCCTATGGTCTTAATGTCTGGACCTGTTTGGAGCTGGTCTCCTCTTCCCCCAGGCATAGATATGGCTCCTCCTATGGTCCTACTGTCTGGACCTGTGAGGAGCCGTTCTTCTTTTCCCTCAGGCATAGACATGGCTCCTCCTATGGTCCTACTGTCTGGACATGTTAGGAGCCGTTCTCCTCTTCCCCCAGTCATAGACATGGCTCCTCCTATGGTCCTACTGTCTGGACCTGTTAGGAGCCGTTCTTCTCTTTCCCCAGTCATAGACATGGCTCATCCTATGGTCCTACTGTCTGGACCTGTTAGGAGCCGTTCTTCTTTTCCCCCAGTCATAGACATGGCTCCACCTGTGGTCCTACTATATGGACCTATCATGAGCCGTTCTCCTCTTCCCCCAGGCATAGACATGGCTCCTCCTATGGTCCTACTGTCTGGACCTGTTAGGAGCCGTTCTTCTCTTGCCCCAGACATATACATGGCTCCTCCTATGGTCCTACTGTCTGGACCTATTAGCAGCCGTTCTCCTCTTCCCCCAGGCATAGACATGGCTCCTCCTATGGTCCTAATGTCTGGACCCGTGAGGAGCCGTTCTTCTCTTCCCCCAGGCATAGATATGGCTCCAACTATGGTCCTACTGTTTGGACCTGTTAGGAGCCTGTCTCCTCTTCCCCCAGGCATAGACATGGCTCCTCCTATGGTCCTAATGTCTGGACCTGTTAGGAGCTGGTCTCCTCTTCCCCCAGGCATAGATATGGATCCTCCTATGGTCCTACTGTCTGGACGTGTGAGGAGCCGTTCTTCTCTTGCCCCAGACATAGACATGGCTCCTCCTATGGTCCTACGGTCTGGACCTGTTAGGAGCCTGTCTCCTCTTCCCCCAGGCATAGACATGGCTCCTCCTATGGTCTTAATGTCTGGACCTGTTTGGAGCTGGTCTCCTCTTCCCCCAGGCATAGATATGGCTCCTCCTATGGTCCTACTGTCTGGACCTGTTAGGAGCCGTTCTTCTCTTTCCCCAGTCATAGACATGGCTCATCCTATGGTCCTACTGTCTGGACCTGTTAGGAGCCGTTCTTCTTTTCCCCCAGTCATAGACATGGCTCCACCTGTGGTCCTACTATATGGACCTATCATGAGCCGTTCTCCTCTTCCCCCAGGCATAGACATGGCTCCTCCTATGGTCCTACTGTCTGGACCTGTTAGGAGCCGTTCTTCTCTTGCCCCAGACATATACATGGCTCCTCCTATGGTCCTACTGTCTGGACCTATTAGGAGCTGTTCTCATCTTCCCCCAGGCATAGATATGGCTCCAACTATGGTCCTAATGTCTGGACCTGTAAGGAGCTGGTCTCCTCTTCCCTCAGGCATAGACATGGCTCCTCCTATGGTCCTAATGTCGGGACCTGTTAGGAGCTGGTCTCCTCTTCCCCCAGGCATAGATATGGCTCCTCCTATGGTCCTACTGTCTGGACCTGTGAGGAGCCGTTCTTCTCTTCCCCCAGGCATAGACATGGCTCCTCCTATGGTCCTACTGTCTGGACCTGTTAGGAGCCGTTCTCCTCTTCCCCCAGTCATAGACATGGCTCCTCCTATGGTCCTACTGTCTGGACCTGTTAGGAGCCGTGCTTCTCTTCCCCCAGTCATAGACATGGCTCCACCTGTGGTCCTACTATATGGACTTATCATGAGCCGTTCTCCTCTTCCCCCAGGCATAGACATGGCTCCTCCTATGGTCCTACTGTCATGACCTGTTAGGAGCCATTCTCCTCTTCCCCCAGTCATAGACATGGCTCCACCTGTGGTCCTACTATTTGGACCTATCATGAGCCGTTCTCCTCTTCCCCCAGATTTGGGGCCATGATTCTTAGGAAACTTCCTGCTGTGAAGTTGTTTCATGCGCCAGACAAGGTTACATTAACCTCTTATAAGTTATCACAACTTTATGTTCTGTTCCTTTGGGAGCCAACATAGTGGAGGTTCCAGGGGCGCCGAGCGAGAGATAGACGATCAATCACACACTGCAGAAGCCGCCATTACTTTTCGGCTAACAGACAACCTTTAGACTCTTCCTAATTAGCTGGCGGTTCCCGATTCTCGACCTTTATGCGGAGAACTCTCTGTCAACATAATTGTGTTTTTGTTGCCCTGAGATGAGATGATGTTGTGGTTGTGGCAGGTGGAGGTCACACCATACATTACTGTCACCACCGTATGATCCATTCCACTTGATCAGACGCCTTCAGAGCTGTAATTCATTAGGACATTAAACGCCGCCGTAAATTTCATCCATTGACTAATGGAACATTCAGAAGAAACAATTCATTAAATGGCTTTATACTCGAGATGTTTTTATTGCCAGGGACTTCTAAACTGTTATCTCAGCGTATGACCGTGATGACGGAGCTTCTGCCCCTCCCTCGCAGCAGTAATGTCCTCTGTAGGAGACCACTGAGAGTTATCTTCAAGGTGACACCTGAGAGGAAGATCAGCGAAGGTCCTTCACGTACTGGAAATGTCACAAGTCTGAAGAAAATTGGACTATAAGGTTCTTCATGGACATGGAGGCTCAGACCCAATGCCCTCAACCCTCTCATAAAGAGAGGTGGGAATAGCTGGGACCCCGTCTTCTGCTGAAGTTATGATCCTACACATTGGAAACCTGGTATAAAATATTATATCCCGAGCCGCCTGCCCATGACTTGACATAGATTATGTGCTGGGGGGCATGCAGAATGTACATGTACGAGAGCATTCAATATCAGGCTGCTGCAGCAAAAGCCAACGTAGATTAGATAGATGTAGAAAACCATATGCAACATATGATGGTGGGGAAAGAACATCTGAAGGCTCCTGTAATCTCTGCCGAAGCAGAAAGAACATCAACTCATCGTAATCTGGTGATGACCATGGGCTGCCCTCAAGGAAGGAGAAGAATTATCAGGACCACATGTGGAGATGTCCAGAAAGACCTGGAATCACCCTCCATGGCCTGTGGGCACCAACCAGGACTCCAGCGCTGAACCAGAAGCTGGAAAGACACTGGAGAAGATCATCTGCTCAGATACAGATGTAATGTGTTGGGGTTGGGCCTTTACTAAATTCAACCCTGGAATTCTTGCCCCAGGGACCTGTGGGACTGATCACCCGGCAGCCTCCCCAACTCAGATAATACAGGTATTTAGGGCCTCATTAGCGCTCAGGAACCCCTCAGTTGCATATTGCACCCCCTGGTTCGGGTGCCTGGCACTAACAACTAGTGGTGAGCAGAGGATATTACATGTGAATTATTTGTATGTCTTTTACTACCGTTATTTGCATTGTTACACACTGGGGCTCATTTACTAAGGGTCCGAATGCCCCCTTTTCGTCGAGTTACCTGAATATTTCCGTTTTGCACACGCTAACGGATTGTGGCGCATCGGCGCCGGCTTTCAGGCGACAGATTCGGAAAAACCACAGAATTTTAAAAAATAATTTGTGTCACAAGATCAGCACTCACATGCTCCGGAACGAAGAAGGTGAACTCCAGTGGACCTCGGCGCAGCAGCGACACATTCAGGATACGGGGCGCACGATCTTAGTGACTCCCGGCAGACCCGAATCCTCGTCAGACAACGCGCCGCGGGATCAGTCCGCCAGAGTTCACCTTCTTCCTGGTCCTGGAGCTCTGGGGTCTGTTTTGGGTCTTTCTTTTGTCCTTAGTCTCTCTTCAGACTGTGCCACAGAGATTGTTCTTGTGCTGCTGATGCACTGCAGATACTTGTCAGCCAAGTAGATCCTGCTCCAAGCTGAGGTTCCTGCCTGCCAAGGACTTTCCGTGCTGCCACCGTCAGCCAATTCACAGCTCTACTAGGCCTCCAAAGGAAGAAGCTTGTCACCAGTCTGTTACCTTCTGCAGTGCAGTGCCTCTCCGGATTTTGTGAGTTGTTTCCAAGCTCTCTGCTTGCTGTGTGTGTCTGTGTGCTGCCGCTTCCAAGGGCCTCCCTCGTTACCATCTGCCCGGGATTCATTGTCCACACCAGTAGTGCCCCTGGGGGAACCTGCACTGCCTGCGGCCTCCCCCACTTCTTGCTTTACCTTGCCGGCCTGGACAGGCGTGCATGAGGCCTACCCTAGACAAGGCTCTCATGACACCTGCGGCCACTCAGGTCCTGGCCTCCCGGCATACTGCTGGCCTCGACATACCTATGGCCCCGACATACCGCTGGCCCCAGCATACCGCTGGCCCCGGCATACTGCTGGCCCCGGCATACTGCTGACCCCGGCATACTGCTGACCCCGGCATACTGCTGACCCCGGCATACTGCTGACCCCGGCATACTGCTGACCCCGGCATACTGCTGGCCTCGGCATACTGCTGGCCCCGGCATACTGCTGACCCCGGCATACTGCTGACCCCGGCATACTGCTGACCCCGGCATACTGCTGACCCCGGCATACTGCTGGCCTCGGCATACTGCTGGCCCCGGCATACTGCTGGCCCCGGCATACTGCTGGCCTCGGCATACTGCTGGCCCCGGCATACTGCTGGCCCCGGCATACTGCTGGCCCCGGCATACTGCTGGCCCCGGCATACTGCTGGCCCCGGCATACTGCTTGCCCCGGCATACTGCTGGCCCCGGCATACTGCTGGCCCCGGCATACTGCTGGCCCCGGCATACTGCTGGCCTCGGCATACTGCTGGCCTCGGCAAACTGCTGGCCCTGGCATACTGCTGGCCCCCGGGATACTGCTGGCCTCGGCATACTGCTGGCCCCGGCATACTGCTGGCCCTGGCATACTGCTGGCCCCCGGGATACTGCTGGCCTCGGCATACTGCTGGCCCCGGCATACTGCTGACCCCGGCATACTGCTGACCCCGGCATACTGCTGGCCCCCAGTGGGGATGCCGTGCGGAGACTAGAACTGAACTCTCTGGGGGATGTAATACACACCATGTCTGGAGGCCATGCACCTCATATCACCCCAGCATCACCCGCAGTGGAGGTGTGGGGCTGTTATCCAGCACATGGGGCTGTGAGACTTCATATCATGGAAGGAAAGATGAATGTAGGAATTTAGCGAGACGTTCTGGAGGAAGATCCGCTGCCATCTACCAGGAGGATGAAGATGACACCAAGGGGACCATATGGGGGGGGGGGGGACAATGATCCCAAACACAACCAAGGAGATAAATCTGCAGGAACGTCTGAGACAAAGACCCGAATCCATAGGAAATCCATGGAAAGATCTCCAGCTCAGAGTCCAGAGAAGGCGCTCACAGAACCTCCAGGAGAATGGACCAGAAGTCCTCAGGAGGCGTCATGTCTGATGACTTGATGCGGATCTCCAGGATACAACACAGAAATAACTAATACACCGAGATGTCACCACCAGGGCTGGGGCTCGTTAAGATTCCTGTCTCGTTATTGTTTATGGAGTGAATGATGTGACGTCTCATTTGTCCTGCGATGCCCTGAGATTTCACGAGTCTCCTCATCAGATCCATCAAGGCTGAGGCTCCGCTGGGAGAATTGTGAGATGGAGGAGAAACTGGGAGAGTTTATCACGAGGGTAAATTTATACAAAACCTCAGGTGACACTAAGGGTTAAAGCTCCAAGATCTCCAGAACTTTCTGCCCTGAGCCTCTTGTCCTTCTGAGAAGGGTTGTCCGCGTAGGACCTAATGGTTAAGACCTTCTGCTCGGGATCTTCCTGTAGGCCCTTCTGATGGGGTTCGTCGGTGCCGGACCCTCCTGTTGTGGATCTTTAAGCTTCTCACCCTTTCTCTTTCCTAGAGATTCTGAGATTTTTTTGGTGGTAGGTGACACCTCCCTGTACCAAGTCCTAGTGAACCCGTGTGGTCCTTAGGTGACAGCCATGCTGGAAATATCGTCTGATGCTGATGAGATGGACGACATTCACGTTTTACTCCCATCCATCGTCAGAGAGTTAACCATGTATCTGCCAGACGCCTGATGAAGCTGTAAGAGGCGCATCATTAGCGGGTCATTATGGGAGTCATTATGGGAGTCACATCCCTCATGGAGCTTATGAGGCAGAGAATGGGACAGGACTCGGGGAAGATTATGATGGCGAAGGTTTATAATGGCTGATAATTTATTAAGCTGCAGATAATTTCCCCTGAATATTCATAAACACGTCTCACATTGGCGCTGGGTGTTCATGATGACGCGTCTTTTACAGATCACAATGTGATAAGTGACTGTAACGATGAAGGAGCCGCGATGCATCCGTGTGAATAAGCTCCTGCAGACACATCCGTGGAGAGATCTGCTCCCCATCATTAGGGGGCGCTCCACTGGGTCCAGGACAATGAATATTCTTACTGGATTCACTATTGTCAGATGGGTGGTCCTGGGTTACAGGCTCCACCCTCCTGACAGAAGAGAGTCTAATTAGCATAATTTGATACTGGAAGTGTGAAAGAAAGATTCCTCTGCCATCGGATCAGAACCTACTACAGGGAAGATGATCAGTCCCGTAAATTGTGGGGTACAGGGTGGACCTGACAGCTTCATGCTGGGCACAGACCCCCGGACCATGGACCACCAACCGATGGATCGCACAACCCAAACCCAGAGTCCAGAACCAGCATCCTGCTATGAAATCCACTACAGAAGGGGGGACGTGATGATGTCTCCCGGACCCCTGGAGGCTGCACAGAGGGTGAAGGGTCCGATGCTTATATACAGGGAGCACATAGATCCCAATGACAAAGCAATGACTGTGCTCGCAGCTCTAGATGTGATTGGAGTAGGAATAATCTGCAGGGGTCACCTCCATACCTTATATTCAGACCATATATCTGTCTTAGACCCAATACTACATGGAGACCCCCTGATTCTACACAGAGACCCCCAATACTACATGGAGACACCCTGATTCTACATGGAGACCCCCTGATTCTACACAGTCACAGAGACCCCCAAAACTAAATGGAGACCCCCTGATTCTACACAGAGACCCCCAAAACTACATGGAGACCCCGTGATTCTACACAGAGACCCCCAAAACTAAATGGAGACCCCCTGATTCTACACAGAGACACCCAAAACTACATGGAGACCCCATGATTCTACACAGAGACCCCCAATACTACATGGAGACCCCCTGATTCTACATAGAGACCCCCAATACTACATGGAGACCCCCTGATTGTACACAGAGACCCCCAATACTACATGGAGACCCCCTAATTGTACACAGAGACCCCCAATACTACATGGAGACCCTCTGATTGTACACAGAGACCCGCAATACAACATGGAGACCCCCTGATTCTACACAGAGACCCCCAAAACTACATGGAGATCCCCTGATTGTACACAGAGACCCCCAAAACTACATGGAGACCCCCTGATTGTACAGAGAGACCCCAATACTACATGGAGACCCCCTGATTCTACACAGAGACCCCCAAAACTACATGGAGACCCCGTGATTCTACACAGAGACCCCCAAAACTAAATGGAGACCCCCTGATTCTACACAGAGACCCCCAAAACTACATGGAGACCCCATGATTCTACACAGAGACCCCCAATACTACATGGAGACCCCCTGATTCTACACAGAGACCCCAATACTACATGGAGACCCCCTGATTCTACACAGAGACCCCCAATACTACATGGAGACCCCCTGATTCTACACAGAGACCCCCAAAACTACATGGAGACCCCCTGATTGTACACAGAGACCCCCAATACTACATGGAGACCCCCTGATTGTACACAGAGACCCCCAATACTACATGGAGACCCTCTGATTATACACAGAGACCCCCAATACTACATGGAGACCCCCGGATTCTACACAGAGACCCCCAAAACTACATGGAGACCCCGTGATTCTACACAGAGACCCCCAAAACTAAATGGAGACCCCCTGATTCTACACAGAGACCCCCAAAACTACATGGAGACCCCATGATTCTACACAGAGACCCCCAATACTACATGGAGACCCCCTGATTCTACACAGAGACCCCAATACTACATGGAGACCCCCTGATTCTACACAGAGACCCCCAATACTACATGGAGACCCCCTGATTCTACACAGAGACCCCCAAAACTACATGGAGACCCCCTGATTCTACACAGAGGCCCCAATACTACATGGAGACCTCCTGATTGTACACAGAGACCCCCAATACTACATGGAGACCCCCTGATTCTACACAGAGACCCCAATACTAATGGAGACCTCCTGATTGTACACAGAGACCCCCGATACTACATGGAGACCCCCTGATTCTACACAGAGACCCCCAAAACTACATGGAGATCCCCTGATTGTACACAGAGACCCCCAAAACTACATGGAGACCCCCTGATTGTACAGAGAGACCCCAATACTACATGGAGACCCCCTGATTCTACACAGAGACCCCCAAAACTACATGGAGACCCCGTGATTCTACACAGAGACCCCCAAAACTAAATGGAGACCCCCTGATTCTACACAGAGACCCCCAAAACTACATGGAGACCCCATGATTCTACACAGAGACCCCCAATACTACATGGAGACCCCCTGATTCTACACAGAGACCCCAATACTACATGGAGACCCCCTGATTCTACACAGAGACCCCCAATACTACATGGAGACCCCCTGATTCTACACAGAGACCCCCAAAACTACATGGAGACCCCCTGATTGTACACAGAGACCCCCAATACTACATGGAGACCCCCTGATTGTACACAGAGACCCCCAATACTACATGGAGACCCTCTGATTGTACACAGAGACCCCCAATACTACATGGAGACCCCCGGATTCTACACAGAGACCCCCAAAACTACATGGAGACCCCGTGATTCTACACAGAGACCCCCAAAACTACATGGAGACCCCCTGATTCTACACAGAGACCCCCAAAACTACATGGAGACCCCATGATTCTACACAGAGACCCCCAATACTACATGGAGACCCCCTGATTCTACACAGAGACCTCAATACTACATGGAGACCCCCTGATTCTACACAGAGACCCCCAATACTACATGGAGACCCCCTGATTCTACACAGAGACCCCCAAAACTACATGGAGACCCCCTGATTCTACACAGAGACCCCCAAAACTAAATGGAGACCCCCTGATTTTACACAGAGGCCCCAATACTACATGGAGACCTCCTGATTGTACACAGAGACCCCCAATACTACATGGAGACCCCCTGATTCTACACAGAGACCCCAATACTACATGGAGACCTCCTGATTGTACACAGAGACCCCCGATACTACATGGAGACCCCCTGATTGTACACAGAGACCCCCAATACTACATGGAGACCCCCTGATTGTACACAGAGACCCCCAAAACTACATGGAGATCCCCTGATTGTACACAGAGACCCCCAATACTACATGGAGACCATCTGATTCTACACAGAGACCCCCAATACTACATGGAGACCCCCTGATTGTACACAGAGACCCCCAATACTACATGGAGACCCCCTGATTGTACACAGATACCCCCAAAACTACATGGAGACCCCCTGATTGTACACAGAGACCCCCAATACTACATGGAGACCCCCTGATTGTACACAGAGACCCCCAATACTACATGGAGACCCTCTATTTGTACACAGAGACCCCCAATACTACATGGAGACCCCCTGATTGTACACAGATACCCCCAAAACTACATGGAGACCCCCTGATTGTACACAGAGACCCCCAAAACTACATGGCGACCCCCTGATTGTACACAGAGACCCCAATACTACATGGAGACCCCCTGATTCTACACAGAGACCCCAATACTACATGGAGACCCCCTGATTGTACACAGAGACTCCCAAAACTACATGGAGACCCCCTGATTGTACACAGAGACCCCAATACTACATGGGGACCCCCTGATTCTACACAGAGACCCCCAATACTACATGGAGACCCCGTGATTGTACACAGAGACCCCCAATACTACATGGAGACCCCCTGATTCTACACAGAGGCCCCAATACTACATGGAGACCCCCTGATTCTACACAGAGACCCCAATACTACATGGAGACCCCCTGATTATACACAAAGGGCCCAATACTACATGGAGACACCCTGATTCTACACAGAGACCCCCAATACTACATGGAGACCCCCTGATTGTACACAGAGACCCCAATACTACATGGAGACCCCCTGATTGTACACAGAGACCCCCAAAACTAAATGGAGACCCCCTGATTCTACACAGAGACCCCCAAAACTACATGGAGACCCGATGATTCTACACAGAGACCCCCAATACTACATGGAGACCCCCTGATTCTACACAGAGACCCCAATACTACATGGAGACCCCCTGATTCTACACAGAGACCCCCAATACTACATGGAGACCCCCTGATTCTACACAGAGACCCCCAAAACTACATGGAGACCCCCTGATTCTACACAGAGACCCCCAAAACTAAATGGAGACCCCCTGATTCTACACAGAGGCCCCAATACTACATGGAGACCTCCTGATTGTACACAGAGACCCCCAATACTACATGGAGACCCCCTGATTCTACACAGAGACCCCAATACTACATGGAGACCTCCTGATTGTACACAGAGACCCCCGATACTACATGGAGACCCCCTGATTCTACACAGAGACCCACAATACTACATGGAGACCCCCTGATTGTACACAGAGACCCACAAAACTACATGGAGATCCCCTGATTGTACACAGAGACCCCCAATACTACATGGAGACCATCTGATTCTACACAGAGACCCCCCAATACTACATGGAGACCCCCTGATTGTACACAGAGACCCCCAATACTACATGGAGACCCCCTGATTGTACACAGATACCCCCAAAACTACATGGAGACCCCCTGATTGTACACAGAGACCCCCAATACTACATGGAGACCCCCTGATTGTACACAGAGACCCCCAATACTACATGGAGACCCTGTGATTGTACACAGAGACCCCCAATACTACATGGAGACCCCCTGATTGTACACAGGGACCCCAATACTACATGGGGACCCCCTGATTCTACACAGAGTCCCCCAATACTACATGGAGACCCCCTGATTGTACACAGAGACCCCCAATACTACATGGAGACCCCCTGATTGTACACAGATACCCCCAAAACTACATGGAGACCCCCTGATTGTACACAGAGACCCCCAATACTACATGGAGACCCTCTGATTGTACACAGAGACCCCCAATACTACATGGAGACCCCCTGATTGTACACAGAGACCCCAATACTACATGGGGACCCCCTGATTCTACACAGAGACCCCCAATACTACATGGAGACCCCGTGATTGTACACAGAGACCCCCAATACTACATGGAGACCCCCTGATTCTACACAGAGGCCCCAATACTACATGGAGACCCCCTGATTCTACACAGAGACCCCAATACTACATGGAGACCACCTGATTATACACAAAGGGCCCAATACTACATGGAGACACCCTGATTCTACACAGAGACCCCCAATATTACATGGAGACCCCCTGATTGTACACAGAGACCCCAATACTACATGGAGACCCCCTGATTGTACACAGAGACCCCCAATACTACATGGAGACCCCGTGATTCTACACAGAGACCCCCAATACTACATGGAGACCCCCTGATTGTACACAGAGACCCCAATACTACATGGAGACCCCCTGATTGTACACAGAGACCCCCAATACTAAATGGGGACCCCCTGATTGTACACAGAGACCCCCAAAACTACATGGAGACCCCCTGATTGTACACAGAGACCCCAATACTACATGGAGACCCCCTGATTCTACACAGAGACCCCAATACTACATGGGGACCCCCTAATTATACACGAAGGGCCCAATACTACATGGAGACCCCCTGATTGTACACAGAGACCCCAATACTACATGGAGACCCCCTGATTGTACACAGAGACCCCCAATACTACATGGAGACCCCCTGATTCTACACAGAGACCCCAATACTACATGGAGACCCCCTGATTGTACACAGAGACCCCCAATACTACATGGAGACCCCCTGATTGTACACAGAGACCCCCAATACTACATGGAGACCCCCTGATTGTACACAGAGACCCCCAATACTATATGGAGACACCCTGATTGTACACAGAGACCCCCAAAACTACATGGAGACCCCCTGATTGTACACAGAGACCCCAATACTACATGGAGACCCCCTGATTGTACACAGAGACCCCAATACTACATGGGGACCCCCTAATTATACACGAAGGGCCCAATACTACATGGAGACCCCCTGATTGTACACAGAGACCCCCAATACTACATGGAGACCCCCTGATTGTACACAGAGGCCCCAATACTACATGGAGACCCCCTGATTCTACACAAAGACCCCCAAAACTACATGGAGATCCCCTGATTGTACACAGAGACCCCCAAAACTACATGGAGACCCTCGGATTGTACACAGAGACCCCCAAAACTACATGGAGACCCTCTGATTGTACACAGAGACCCCCAATACAACATGGAGACCCCCTGATTGTACACAGAGACCCCCAAAACTACATGGAGATCCCCTGATTGTACACAGAGACCCCCAATACTACATGGAGATCCCCTGATTGTACACAGAGACCCCCAATACTACATGGAGACCCCCTGATTGTACACAGAGACCCCCAAAACTACATGGAGATCCCCTGATTGTACACAGAGACCCCCAATACTACATGGAGACCCCCTGATTGTACACATAGACCCCCAAAACTACATGGAGATCCCCTGATTGTACACAGAGACCCCCAATACTACATGGAGACCCTCTGATTGTACACAGAGACCCCCAATACAACATGGAGACCCCCTGATTGTACACAGAGACCCCCAAAACTACATGGAGATCCCCTGATTGTACACAGAGACCCCCAAAACTACATGGAGATCCCCTGATTGTACACAGAGACCCCCAATACTACATGGAGACCCCCTGATTGTACACAGAGACCCCAATACTACATGGAGACCCCCTGATTGTACACAGAGGCCCCAATACTACATGGAGACCCCCTGATTCTACACAGAGACCCCCAAAACTACATGGAGATCCCCTGATTGTACACAGAGACCCCCAAAACTACATAGAGACCCTCTGATTGTACACAGAGACCCCCAATACAACATGGAGACCCCCTGATTGTACACAGAGACCCCCAATACTACATGGAGACCCCCTGATTGTACACAGAGACCCCCAATACTACATGGAGACCCCCTGATTGTACACAGAGACCCCCAATACTACATGGAGACACCCTGATTGTACACAGAGACCCCCAAAACTACATGGAGACCCCCTGATTGTACACAGAGACCCCAATACTACATGGAGACCCCCTGATTGTACACAGAGACCCCAATACTACTTGGGTCCCCCTAATTATACACGAAGGGCCCAATACTACATGGAGACCCCCTGATTGTACACAGAGGCCCCAATACTACATGGAGACCCCCTGATTGTACAGAGAGGCCCCAATACTACATGGAGACCCCCTGATTGTACACAGAGGCCCCAATACTACATGGAGACCCCCTGATTGTACACAGAGGCCCCAATACTACATGGAGACCCCCTGATTGTACACAGAGACCCGCAATACTACATGGAGACACCCTGATTGTACACAGAGACCCCAATACTACATGGAGACCCCCTGATTGTACACAAAGACCCCCAAAACTACATGGAGATCCCCTGATTGTACACAGAGACCCCCAAAACTACATGGAGACCCTCTGATTGTACACAGAGACCCCCAATACAACATGGAGACCCCCTGATTGTACACAGAGACCCCCAATACTACATGGAGACCCCGTGATTGTACACAGAGACCCCCAATACTACATGGAGACCCCCTGATTCTACACAGAGGCCCCAATACTACATGGAGACCCCCTGATTATACACAAAGGGCCCAATACTAGATGGAGACACCCTGATTCTACACAGAGACCCCCAATACTACATGGAGACACCCTGATTGTACACAGAGACCCCCAATACTACATGGAGACCCCCTGATTGTACACAGAGACCCCAATACTACATGGAGACCCCCTGATTGTACACAGAGACCCCAATACTACATGGGGACCCCCTAATTATACACGAAGGGCCCAATACTACATGGAGACCCCCTGATTGTACACAGAGACCCCAATACTACATGGAGACCCCCTGATTGTACACAGAGACCCCCAATACTACATGGAGACCCCCAATACAACATGGAGACCCCCTGATTGTACACAGAGACCCCCAATACAACATGGAGACTCCCTGATTATACATAGAGACCCCCAATACAACATGGAGACCCCCTGATTGTACACAGAGACCCCCAATACTACATGGAGACCCCCTGATTCTACACAGAGACCCCCAATACTACATGGAGACCCCCTAATTATACACGAAGGGCCCAATACTACATGGAGACCCCCTGATTGTACACAGAGACCCCAATACTACATGGAGACCCCCTGATTCTACACAGAGACCCCAATACTACATGGAGACCTCCTGATTGTACACAGAGACCCCCGATACTACATGGAGACCCCCTGATTGTACACAGAGACCCCCAATACTACATGGAGACCCCCTGATTCTACACAGAGACCCCCAATACTACATGGAGACCCCCTGATTGTACACAGAGACCCCAATACTACATGGAGACCCCCTGATTGTACACAGAGACCCCCAAAACTACATGGAGATCCCCTGATTGTACACAGAGACCCCCAAAACTACATGGAGACCCTCTGATTGTACACAGAGACCCCCAATACAACATGGAGACCCCCTGATTGTACACAGAGACCCCCAATACTACATGGAGACCCCGTGATTGTACACAGAGACCCCCAATACTACATGGAGACCCCCTGATTCTACACAGAGGCCCCAATACTACATGGAGACCCCCTGATTATACACAAAGGGCCCAATACTAGATGGAGACACCCTGATTCTACACAGAGACCCCCAATACTACATGGAGACACCCTGATTGTACACAGAGACCCCCAATACTACATGGAGACCCCCTGATTGTACACAGAGACCCCAATACTACATGGAGACCCCCTGATTGTACACAGAGACCCCAATACTACATGGGGACCCCCTAATTATACACGAAGGGCCCAATACTACATGGAGACCCCCTGATTGTACACAGAGACCCCAATACTACATGGAGACCCCCTGATTGTACACAGAGACCCCCAATACTACATGGAGACCCCCAATACAACATGGAGACCCCCTGATTGTACACAGAGACCCCCAATACAACATGGAGACTCCCTGATTATACATAGAGACCCCCAATACAACATGGAGACCCCCTGATTGTACACAGAGACCCCCAATACTACATGGAGACCCCCTGATTCTACACAGAGACCCCCAATACTACATGGAGACCCCCTAATTATACACGAAGGGCCCAATACTACATGGAGACCCCCTGATTGTACACAGAGACCCCAATACTACATGGAGACCCCCTGATTCTACACAGAGACCCCAATACTACATGGAGACCTCCTGATTGTACACAGAGACCCCCGATACTACATGGAGACCCCCTGATTGTACACAGAGACCCCCAATACTACATGGAGACCCCCTGATTCTACACAGAGACCCCCAATACTACATGGAGACCCCCTGATTGTACACAGAGACCCCCAAAACTACATGGAGATCCCCTGATAGTACACAGAGACCCCCAATACTACATGGAGACCCCCTGATTCTACACAGAGACCCCCAATACTACATGGAGACCCCCTGATTCTACACAGAGACCCCCTGATTATACAGGAAGGGCCCGATCCTACATGTACCCCCCCCCCCCCCTACACTGCTCAGGAAGGGGCACAGGATGTATTCTCGTATCTGCACCATAAAAGTGTCGGGAATTGTCTTTTACATAATCATACAGAATTGTTGGCGCCAGAAAGAATTGTTTTTTTCCGACAATCGCGACTCGTCAGGAATTTTTTTGTGCAAGTGGGCGTGGCCTAACTCTTCCACCTCATTCGCCACATTTATGTGGAGTTTGTCGTCATTTTTAGACGCAGAACAGACCAGGAAAAAAAGGTCTGAAAAAACAGGCGCGGTCCATGTAAGATTCTGGCGCCCGACTAATTAGTTCCGTCTGCGCATTAGTTACTTACAGCCGAGCGCCACTTCAGTACATCGGGCTGCGCTTTCCGTAGTCTGATCTGTCGTAGTGGCGACACTATTAGTAAATCCCCCCCCAATGTATCACAGGCGACCGGAGCGCAGGAAGAAAGAGCGGGGAACCAACAAAACACAAAGACACCGGAGCCCCAACCAGTCTCTTATTTTACAATTTACATGGATTTTACTAATTTCTTCTGAACATTCCAGCAGCTCAGTAATCCAGAACTTTCCCTGCGGGACGAGGTCCTGGGCCCCATGTGCATCTTCTGCTGGTGTGTTGTCACCACTAGGTGGAGCTCTCTATGTGCTGCTGTGTACAGGTCGCCCCCTAGTGGCTGCAGCTGTATCATGACGCTTCCTGGGCGGCTCCTGATCCTGCAGCGCCTCTTCTAATGTCTTTCCTCGCTTGGAGAAGCTTCTAGGATGCGTCCATTCACAATGAGCGCGGATATCGCTGCAGCCCCTATAATTGCAGGGTGAGTGGGGGCCCCAGGAGACCCCAATGACTAATAACAATACAGCATAAAGAAAAACAATTCTAAGGGGTTTCTCATTATACACATTTCTGTCCGATCACTGGTGACTTAGCTTCTGAGACCCCAATGATGGGCAGACGGGGGTCATCTCCTGCAGACTCTATGGGCGGTGCAGGGGTCCCCCATTCTGCCGCAGGACCCTCAGTGATTGGGGATAAGTTCCCAATATTTCATACAATGTATCACAGAAGATCCCCCTATAGGTCCCGTATACAGGGACAGACATCACATTGTAGCGATGGTGATGATGGAGAATGTGCGCAGCAGACGCGTCCTTGATCGCCCATTATACCCTATTACAGCGTCCTCCGCAGCCGCCCCCGGAGACCCTCCGCCACAGGACAAGTGTTCATTTTCATTACAGAGAACAATGAGCTGAATTATAGCCATAAAATATTTCTACATAAAAGAGAAGTGACAGAACTGAGCCGAAAGATGGAGCTGATGCTGGGACCCGAGCCAATGCATCATACAGGACCCGCAGGCTGTGGGGCGACGCTCGCTGTGTATACGCTTAGGCTAATGTCTGCCCTAGAAATCACATTTATCAGGGGTTTGTACTGCAGATTTCTGGCAAACGATGTGGAATAATACCTCACACTGCTGTGCTCTGTGCTCTGTGCAGCCAGTGTTATGTATTATCCCTGGAGAGATGTGTAATCAGACCTCACACTGCTGTGCTCTGTGCTCTCTGCAGCCAGTGTTATGTATTGTCCCTGGAGCGATGTGTAATCAGGCCTCACACTGCTGTGCTCTGTGCTCTCTGCAGCCAGTGTTATGTATTGCCCCTGGAGAGATGTGTAATTAGACCTCACACTGCTGTGCTCTGTGCTCTCTGCAGCCAGTGTTATGTATTGTCCCTGGAGAGATGTGTAATCAGACCTCACACTGCTGTGCTCTGTGCTCTCTGCAGCCAGTGTTATGTACTGTCCCTGGAGAGATGTGTAATCAGACCTCACACTGCTGTGCTCTGTGCTCTCTGCAGCCAGTGTTATGTACTATCCCTGGAGAGATGTGTAATTAGACCTCACACTGCTGTGCTCTGTGCTCTCTGCAGCCAGTGTTATGTATTATCCCTGGAGAGATGTGTAATTAGACCTCACACTGCTGTGCTCTGTGCTCTCTGCAGCCAGTGTTATGTATTGTCCCTGGAGAGATGTGTAATCAGACCTAACACTGCTGTGCTCTGTGCTCTCTGCAGCCAGTGTTATGTATTATCCCTGGAGAGATGTGTAATTAGACCTCACACTGCTGTGCTCTGTGCTCTCTGCAGCCAGTGTTATGTATTGTCCCTGGAGAGATGTGTAATCAGACCTAACACTGCTGTGCTCTGTGCTCTCTGCAGCCAGTGTTATGTATTGTCCCTGGAGAGATGTGTAATCAGACCTCACACTGCTGTGCTCTGTGCTCTCTGCAGCCAGTGTTATGTACTGTCCCTGGAGAGATGTGTAATCAGACCTCACACTGCTGTGCTCTGTGCAGCCAGTGTTATGTATTGTCCCTGGAGGGATGTGTAATCATACCTCACACTGCTGTGCTCTGTGCTCTCTGCAGCCAGTGTTATGTATTGTCCCTGGAGAGATGTGTAATCAGACCTCACACTGCTGTGCTCTGTGCTCTCTGCAGCCAGTGTTATGTACTATCCCTGGAGAGATGTGTAATCAGACCTCACACTGCTGTGCTCTGTGCTCTGTGCAGCCAGTGTTATGTATTGTCCCTGGAGAGATGTGTAATCAGACCTCACACTGCTGTGCTCTGTGCAGCCAGTGTTATGTATTGTCCCTGGAGAGATGTGTAATCAGACCTCACACTGCTGTGCTCTGTGCTCTCTGCAGCCAGTGTTATGTATTGTCCCTGGAGCGATGTGTAATCAGGCCTCACACTGCTGTGCTCTGTGCTCTCTGCAGCCAGTGTTATGTATTATCCCTGGAGAGATGTGTAATCAGACCTCACACTGCTGTGCTCTGTGCAGCCAGTGTTATGTATTGTCCCTGGAGGGATGTGTAATCAGGCCTCACACTGCTGTGCTCTGTGCTCTCTGCAGCCAGTGTTATGTATTGTCCCTGGAGAGATGTGTAATCAGACCTCACACTGCTGTGCTCTATGCAGCCAGTGTTATGTATTGTCCCTGGAGAGATGTGTAATCAGACCTCACACTGCTGTGCTCTGTGCTCTCTGCAGCCAGTGTTATGTATTGTCCCTGGAGAGATGTGTAATCAGACCTCACACTGCTGTGCTCTGTGCTCTCTGCAGCCAGTGTTATGTACTATCCCTGGAGAGATGTGTAATCAGACCTCACACTGCTGTGCTCTGTGCTCTCTGCAGCCAGTGTTATGTATTGTCCCTGGAGAGATGTGTAATCAGACCTCACACTGCTGTGCTCTGTGCTCTCTGCAGCCAGTGTTATGTACTGTCCCTGGAGAGATGTGTAATCAGACCTCACACTTCTGTGCTCTGTGCTCTCTGCAGCCATTGTTATGTATTGTCCCTGGAGAGATGTGTAATCAGACCTCACACTGCTGTGCTATGTGCTCTGTGCAGCCAGTGTTATGTATTGTTCCTGGAGAGATGTGTAATCAGACCTCACAATGCTGTGCTCTGTGCAGCCAGTGTTATGTATTGTCCCTGGAGAGATGTGTAATCAGACCTCACACTGCTGTGCTCTGTGCAGCCAGTGTTATGTATTGTCCCTGGAGAGATGTGTAATCAGACCTCACACTGCTGTGCTCTGTGCTCTCTGCAGCCAGTGTTATGTATTGTCCCTGGAGAGATGTGTAATCAGACCTCACACTGCTGTGCTCTGTGCTCTCTGCAGCCAGTGTTATGTATTGTCCCTGGAGAGATGTGTAATCATACCTCACACTGCTGTGCTCTGTGCTCTCTGCAGCCAGTGTTATGTATTGTCCCTGGAGAGATGTGTAATCAGACCTCACACTACTGTGCTCTGTGCTCTCTGCAGCCAGTGTTATGTACTGTCCCTGGAGAGATGTGTAATCAGACCTCACACTGCTGTGATCTGCGCTCTCTGCTGCCAGTGTTATGTAGTGTCCCTGGAGAGATGTGTAATCAGACCTCACACTGCTGTGCTCTGTGCTCTCTGCAGCCAGTGTTATGTACTGTCCCTGGAGAGATGTGTAATCAGACCTCACACTGCTGTGCTCTGTGCTCTCTGCAGCCAGTGTTATGTACTATCCCTGGAGAGATGTGTAATTAGACCTCACACTGCTGTGCTCTGTGCTCTCTGCAGCCAGTGTTATGTATTATCCCTGGAGAGATGTGTAATTAGACCTCACACTGCTGTGCTCTGTGCTCTCTGCAGCCAGTGTTATGTATTGTCCCTGGAGAGATGTGTAATCAGACCTCACACTGCTGTGCTCTGTGCTCTCTGCAGCCAGTGTTATGTACTGTCCCTGGAGAGATGTGTAATCAGACCTCACACTGCTGTGCTCTGTGCAGCCAGTGTTATGTATTGTCCCTGGAGGGATGTGTAATCATACCTCACACTGCTGTGCTCTGTGCTCTCTGCAGCCAGTGTTATGTATTGTCCCTGGAGAGATGTGTAATCAGACCTCACACTGCTGTGCTCTGTGCTCTCTGCAGCCAGTGTTATGTACTATCCCTGGAGAGATGTGTAATCAGACCTCACACTGCTGTGCTCTGTGCTCTGTGCAGCCAGTGTTATGTATTGTCCCTGGAGAGATGTGTAATCAGACCTCACACTGCTGTGCTCTGTGCAGCCAGTGTTATGTATTGTCCCTGGAGAGATGTGTAATCAGACCTCACACTGCTGTGCTCTGTGCTCTCTGCAGCCAGTGTTATGTATTGTCCCTGGAGAGATGTGTAATCAGACCTCACACTGCTGTGCTCTGTGCTCTCTGCAGCCAGTGTTATGTATTGTCCCTGAAGAGATGTGTAATCATACCTCACACTGCTGTGCTCTGTGCTCTCTGCAGCCAGTGTTATGTACTGTCCCTGGAGAGATGTGTAATCAGACCTCACACTGCTGTGCTCTGCGCTCTCTGCTGCCAGTGTTATGTAGTGTCCCTGGAGAGATGTGTAATCAGACCTCACACTGCTGTGCTCTGTGCTCTGTGCAGCCAGTGTTATGTACTGTCCCTGGAGAGATGTGTAATCAGACCTCACACTGCTGTGCTCTGTGCTCTCTGCAGCCAGTGTTATGTATTGTCCCTGGAGAGATGTGTAATCAGACCTCACACTACTGTGCTCTGTGCTCTCTGCAGCCAGTGTTATGTATTGTCCCTGGAGAGATGTGTAATCATACCTCACACTGCTGTGCTCTGCGCTCCCTGCAGCCAGTGTTATGTATTGTCACTGGAGAGATGTGTAATCAGACCTCACACTACTGTGCTCTGTGCTCTCTGCAGCCAGTGTTATGTATTGTCCCTGGAGGGATGTGTAATCAGACCTCACACTGCTGTGCTCTGTGCTCTCTGCAGCCAGTGTTATGTATTGCTCCTGGAGAGATGTGTAATCAGACCTCACACTGCTGTGCTCTGTGCTCTCTGCAGCCAGTGTTATATATTGTCCCTGGAGAGATGTGTAATCAGACCTCACACTGCTGTGCTCTGTGCTCTCTGCAGCCAGTGTTATGTATTGTCCCTGGAGAGATGTGTAATCAGACCTCATACTGCTGTGCTCTGTGCTCTCTGCAGCCAGTGTTATGTATTGTCCCTGGAGAGATGTGTAATCAGACCTCACACTGCTGTGTTCTGTGCTCTCTGCAGCCAGTGTTATGTATTGTCACTGGAGAGATGTGTAATCAGACCTCACACTGCTGTGCTCTGTGCTCTCTGCAGCCAGTGTTATGTATTATCCTCAGGAAGATGTGTAATCAGTCCTCACACTGCTGTGCACTGTGCTCTCTGCAGCCAGTGCTATGTACTGTCCCTGGAGATATGTGTAATCAGACCTCACACTGTTGTGCTCTGTGCTCTCTGCAGCCAGTGTTATGTATTGTCCCTGGAGAGATGTGTAAATAGACCTCACACTGCTGTGCTCTGTGTTCTCTGCAGCCAGTGTTATGTATTGTCCCTGGAGAGATGTGTAATCAGACCTCACACTGCTGTGCTCTGTGCTCTCTGCAGCCAGTGCTATGTATTGTCCCTGGAGAGGTGTGTAATCAGACCTCACACTGCTGTACTCTGTGCTCTCTGCAGCCAGTGTTATGTATAATCCCTGGAGAGATGTGTAATCAGACCCCACTGATGGCAGACCCCAGTGATTGGAGGCCCCACTGATGGCAGACCCTAGTGATGGCAGACTCTAGTGTTGGGAGACCCTAGTGATGGGAGACCCCACTGATGGAAGACCCTAGTGATGGGAGACCCCACTGATGGGCGACCCCACTTATGGGAGACCCCAGTGATGGGAGACCCTACTGATGGGAAAACCTACTGATGGCAGACCCCACTGATGGGAGACCCCAGTGATTGGAGACCCCACTGATGGGAGACCCCAGTGATGGGAGAACCCACTGATGGCAGACCCTAGTGATGGGAGACCCTACTGATGGGAGACCCCACCGATGGGAGACCCCACCGATGGAAGACCCCAGTGATGGGAGACCCCACTGATGGCAGACCCTAGTGATGGGAGACCCCAGTGATGGGAGACCCCACTGATGGCAGACCCTAGTGATGGGAGACCCCAGTGATTGGAGACCCCACTGATGGCAGACCCTAGTGATGGCAGACCCCAGTGATTGGAGAACCCACTGCTGGCAGACCCTAGTGATGGCAGTCTCTAGTGTTGGGAGACCCTAGTGATGGGAGACCCCACTGATGGGAGACCCTACTGATGGGAGACCCTACTGATGGCAGACCCCACTGATGGCAGACCCCACTGATGGCAGACCTCACTGATGGAAGACCCCACTGATGGGAGATCCCACTGATGGCAGACCTCACTGATGGAAGACCCTAGTGATTGGAGATCCCACTGATGGGAGACCCTAGTGATGGGAAACCCCACTGATGGCAGACCCTAGTGATTGGAGATCCCACTGATGGGAGACCCCAGTGATGGGAGACCCCACTGATGGCAGACCCTAGTGCTGGGAGACCCTACTGATGGGAGACCCTAGTGATGGGAGACCCCACTGATGGCAGACCCCAGTGATTGGAGACCCCACTGATGGCAGACCCCAGTGATTGGAGACCCCACTGATGGCAGACCCTAGTGATGGGAGACCCTACTGATGGGAGACCCCACCGATGGGAGACCCCACCGATGGAAGACCACAGTGATGGGAGACCCCACTGATGGCAGACCCTAGTGATGGGAGACCCCAGTGATTGGAGACCCCACTGATGGCAGACCCTAGTGATGGCAGACCCCAGTGATTGGAGAACCCACTGATGGCAGACCCTAGTGATGGCAGACTCTAGTGTTGGGAGACCCTAGTGATGGGAGACCCCACTGATGGGAGACCCTACTGATGGGAGACCCTACTGATGGCAGACCCCACCGATAGCAGACCCCACTGATGGCAGACCTCACTGATGGAAGACCCCACTGATGGGAGATCCCACTGATGGCAGACCTCACTGATGGAAGACCCTAGTGATTGGAGATCCCACTGATGGGAGACCCTAGTGATGGGAAACCCCACTGATGGCAGACCCTAGTGATTGGAGATCCCACTGATGGGAAACCCTAGTGATGGGAGACCCCACTGATGGCAGACTCTAGTGATGGGAGACCCTAATGATGGGAGACCCCACTGATGGCAGACCGAAGTGATGGGAGATCCCACTGATGGCAGACCGAAGTGATGGGAGATCCCACTGATGGCAGACCCTAGTGATGGGAGACCCTAATGATGGGTGACCCCACTGATGGCAGACTCTAGTGATGGGAGACCCCTGGGATGGCAGACCCCAATGATGGGAGACCCAACTGATAGCAGACCATAGTGATGGGAGACCCCACTGATGGCAGACTCCACTGATGGCAGACCCCACTGATGGCAGACTGTAGTGATGGGAGACCCCACTGATGGGAGACCCTACTGATGGCAGACCCCACTGATGGCAGACCCCACTGATGGCAGACTGTAGTGATGGGGGACCCCACTGATGGCAGGCCCTACTGATGGGAGATCCCACTGATGGCAGACCCCACTGATGGCAGGCCCTACTGATGGGAGATCCCACTGATGGCAGACCCCACTGATGGAAGACCCTAGTGAATGGAGATCCCACTGATGGGAGACCCCACTGATGGCAGACTCTAGTGATGGGAGACCCTAATGATGGCAGACCCCACTGATGGAAGACCCTAGTGAATGGAGATCCCACTGATGGGAGACCCCACTGATGGCAGACTCTAGTGATGGGAGACCCTAATGATGGCAGACCCCACTGATGGCAGACTGAAATGATGGGAGATCCCACTGATGGCAGACCCTAGTGATGGCAGACTCTAGTGATGGGAGACCCCACTGATGGCAGACCCTACTGATGGGAGACCCCACTGATGGCAGACCCCACTGATGGCAGACCCCACTGATAGCAGACCCCACTGATGGCAGACTCTAGTGATGGGAGACCCCACTGATGGGAGACCCCTGGTATGGCAGACTCTAGTGATGGGAGACCCTACTGATGGGAAAACCTACTGATGGCAGACCCCACTGATGGGAGACCCCAGTGATTGGAGACCCCACTGATGGGAGACCCCAGTGATGGGAGAACCCACTGATGGCAGACCCTAGTGATGGGAGACCCTACTGATGGGAGACCCCACCGATGGGAGACCCCACCGATGGAAGACCCCAGTGATGGGAGACCCCACTGATGGCAGACCCTAGTGATGGGAGACCCCACTGATGGGAGATCCCACTGATGGCAGACCTCACTGATGGAAGACCCTAGTGATTGGAGATCCCACTGATGGGAGACCCTAGTGATGGGAAACCCCACTGATGGCAGACCCTAGTGATTGGAGATCCCACTGATGGGAGACCCCAGTGATGGGAGACCCCACTGATGGCAGACCCTAGTGCTGGGAGACCCTACTGATGGGAGACCCTAGTGATGGGAGACCCCACTGATGGCAGACCCCAGTGATTGGAGACCCCACTGATGGCAGACCCCAGTGATTGGAGACCCCACTGATGGCAGACCCTAGTGATGGCAGACTCTAGTGTTGGGAGACCCTAGTGTTGGGAGACCCTAGTGATGGGAGACCCCACTGATGGAAGACCCTAGTGATGGGAGACCCCACTGATGGGCGACCCCACTTATGGGAGACCCCAGTGATGGGAGACCCTACTGATGGGAAAACCTACTGATGGCAGACCCCACTGATGGGAGACCCCAGTGATTGGAGACCCCACTGATGGGAGACCCCAGTGATGGGAGAACCCACTGATGGCAGACCCTAGTGATGGGAGACCCCACTGATGGCAGACCCTAGTGATGGGAGACCCTACTGATGGGAGACCCCACCGATGGGAGACCCCACCGATGGAAGACCCCAGTGATGGGAGACCCCACTGATGGCAGACCCTAGTGATGGGAGACCCCAGTGATTGGAGACCCCACTGATGGCAGACCCTAGTGATGGCAGACTCTAGTGTTGGGAGACCCTAGTGATGGGAGACCCCACTGATGGGAGACCCTACTGATGGGAGACCCTACTGATGGCAGACCCCACTGATGGCAGACCTCACTGATGGAAGACCCCACTGATGGGAGATCCCACTGATGGCAGACCTCACTGATGGAAGACCCTAGTGATTGGAGATCCCACTGATGGGAGACCCTAGTGATGGGAAACCCCACTGATGGCAGACCCTAGTGATTGGAGATCCCACTGATGGGAAACCCTAGTGATGGGAGACCCCACTGATGGCAGACTCTAGTGATGGGAGACCCTAATGATGGGAGACCCCACTGATGGCAGACCGAAGTGATGGGAGATCCCACTGATGGCAGACCGAAGTGATGGGAGATCCCACTGATGGCAGACCCTAGTGATGGGAGACCCTAATGATGGGTGACCCCACTGATGGGAGACCCTACTGATGGGAGACCCTACTGATGGGAGACCCCACTGATGGCAGACTCTAGTGATGGGAGACCCCTGGGATGGCAGACCCCAATGATGGGAGACCCCACTGATAGCAGACCATAGTGATGGGAGACCCCACTGATGGCAGACTCCACTGATGGCAGACCCCACTGATGGCAGACTGTAGTGATGGGAGACCCCACTGATGGGAGACCCTACTGATGGCAGACCCCACTGATGGCAGACCCCACTGATGGCAGACTGTAGTGATGGGGGACCCCACTGATGGCAGGCCCTACTGATGGGAGATCCCACTGATGGAAGACCCTAGTGAATGGAGATCCCACTGATGGGAGACCCCACTGATGGCAGACTCTAGTGATGGGAGACCCTAATGATGGCAGACCCCACTGATGGAAGACCCTAGTGAATGGAGATCCCACTGATGGGAGACCCCACTGATGGCAGACTCTAGTGATGGCAGACCCCACTGATGGCAGACTGAAATGATGGGAGATCCCACTGATGGCAGACCCTAGTGATGGCAGACCCCACTGATGGCAGACTGAAATGATGGGAGACCCCACTGATGGCAGACCCTACTGATGGGAGACCCCACTGATGGGAGACCCCACTGATGGCAGACCCCACTGATGGCAGACTCTAGTGATGGGAGACCCCACTGATGGGAGACCCCTGGTATGGCAGACTCTAGTGATGGGAGACCCTAATGATGGGAGACCCCACTGATGGCGGACCAAAGTGATGGGAGATCCCACTGATGGGAGACCCTAGTGATGGGAAACCCCACTGATGGCAGACTCTAGTGATGGGAGACCCTAATGATGGCAGACTGTAGTGATGGGAGATCCCACTGATGGCAGACCCTAGTGATGGGAGACCCTAATGATGGGTGACCCCACTGATGGGAGACCCTACTGATGGGAGACCCTACTGATGGGAGACCCCACTGATGGCAGACTCTAGTGATGGGAGACCCCTGGGATGGCAGACCCCAATGATGGGAGACCCCACTGATAGCAGACCATAGTGATGGGAGACCCCACTGATGGCAGACTCCACTGATGGCAGACCCCACTGATGGCAGACTGTAGTGATGGGAGACCCCACTGATGGGAGACCCTACTGATGGCAGACCCCACTGATGGCAGGCCCCACTGATGGCAGACTGTAGTGATGGGAGACCCAACTGATGGCAGGCCCTACTAATGGGAGATCCCACTGATGGCAGACCCCACTGATGGAAGACCCTAGTGAATGGAGATCCCACTGATGGCAGACTCTAGTGATGGGAGACCCTAATGATGGCAGACCCCACTGATGGCAGACTGAAGTGATGGGAGATTCCACTGATGGCAGACTGTAGTGATGGGAGATCCCACTGATGGCAGACCCTAGTGATGGCAGACTCTAGTGATGGGAGACCCCACTGATGGCAGACCCTACTGATGGGAGACCCTACTGATGGGAGACCCCACTGATGGCAGACCCCACTGATGGCAGACCCCACTGATGGCAGACCCCACTGATGGCAGACCCTAGTGATGGGAGACCCCACTGATGGCAGACTCTAGTGATGGGAGACCCCACTGATGGGAGACCCCTGGGATGGCAGACTCTAGTGATGGGAGACCCTAATGATGGGAGACCCCACTGATGGCGGACCGAAGTGATGGGAGATCCCACTGATGGCAGACCCTAGTGATGGGAGATCCCACTGATGGGAGACCCCACTGATGGGAGACTGTAGTGATGGCAGACCCCACTGATGGCAGACCCTAGTGATGGGAGACACTAGTGATAGGAGACCCTAATGATGGGAGACCCCACTGATGGCAGACCCTAGTGATGGGAGATCCCACTGATGGGAGACCCCACTGATGGCAGACCGTAGTGATGGGAGACCCCACTGATGGCAGACTCTAGTGATGGGAGATCCCATTGATGGGAGACCCCACTGATTGGAGACCCTAGTGACGGCAGACCCCACTGATAGCAGACCCTAGTGATGGGAGACCCTAGTGATGGGGCGTCATTGAGCAACAGTCAATAAACTATGGCCAATCTCCAGCCCCTCTGGTAATCACACATCCCATGGTGGCCACCAGCACCAGCCACTGGAGAGCATCAGGAGATATCTTAGTACTTGTGGAGTTCTGTTATAGAAGGTGAGTGTGAGATTATCACCTACATGACACGTTTATTGCAGGAATATTCAAGAACAATCATGTTGGCCCACCCCAATAAAGTCCGATTATAAGCACATCGACCATGAAGACTGGTGAAGGTGCTGGTGAAAACATTCAAAGAGATTCCAAAATACAAAATCAAGTCGCTGAAATATCCAAAGCCATAGAAATGTCCTCGAAAAGATCCTTGTAGACACCCCAAGAGACCCTCATAGATATCCTTCTAGATGTCTTCCTGAGGACCTTTACGGATGTCCTCCTGAAGGCCCTCAGAGAACTTTGTAGATGATCTCCTGAAAATCCTCATGGATGTCCTCCTGAAGACCCTAATATATTTCCTGTGGACCCTTGTAGACTTGTACATGTCATCAATGCAATAAAACTCTGTATTCAACCACGTGACTGTCACAAGTTCCAAGACTTTTCCCTCCAAGCTTGAAGTTCTTCTCCTGAGGACTCCCTGGTGGTGGCTCAGCTCACCAGCTGATGACAAGACTGAAAGCAGCAGAATGTCAATGTCACTTATATAGAAACAAGAACGGAGGACAGCGTTGTTACTTGTGCAAAACAATGGACCTCGCTGACCGGGTCAAGTCCCTTGGTGGCTCTACAGTTCATGACTGGGCAATGTCTATGGAGCCGTTCTCTGAGGAGACTTAGACACTGCTGCCCATGGTCACCCCGCTGCTCAGACTGTTGGCCGGGAACTTGATGGGTTTCATGCTGCTGTCGCGTTGGCTGTATAAGTGCTCCAACCTCCACCGCTCCCATCTCCTCTGGAACTCTGCCTGGACCTGGGGGGAAAAGGAGGTCAAATCTACAGATCTCATAGTGACCTCATCATAGATCAGGATGGCAGTGCTTGTTTTGGGTGCCTGCGCCTCACCTCGTTGTTGATAAAGCAGTATAAGACGGCGACCATCAGACCCTGGAGGGACAGAGATGGGACACGGGTCAGTTATAGACAGAAAGAGAGATCTCCTCTCAGCACTCTCACACTGCTCGACCTCTCATCTCTATCTATGGACAGTCTCCTCTCAGCACTCTCACACTGCTCCCCTCCCTTCTGTACCCAGGGACAGTCTCCTCTCAGCACTCTCATACTGTTCCCCTCCCTTCTGTACCCAGGGACAGTCTCCCCTCAGCACTCACACTGCTCCCCCTCCCTTCTGTACCCAGGAACAGTCTCCTCTCAGCACTCTCATACTGTTCCCCTCCCTTCTGTACCCAGGGACAGTCTCCTCTCAGCACTCACACTGCTCCCCCTCCCTTCTGTACCTAGGGCCAGTCTCCTCTCAGCACACTCACACTGCCCCCCCTCCCTTCTGTACCCAGGAACAGTCTCCTCCCAGCACTCTCACACTGCTCCCCCTCCCTTCTGTACCCAGGAACAGTCTCCTCTCAGCACTCACACTGCTCCCCCTCCCTTCTGTAGCCAGGGACAGTGGGGGTCATATACTAAGGGCCCGATTCGCATTTTCCCGACGTGTTACCCGAATATTTCCTATTTGCGCTGATTTCCCCTGAATTGCCCCGGGATTTTGGCGCATTCGATCGGATTGTAGCGCATCGGCACTGACATGCACGCGACGGAAAGCGGGGGGCGTGGCCGAACGAAAACCCGACGGATTCGTAAAAACCGCCGCATTTTTTTAAAAAAATCTGTCACGAAGCTTGCACTTACCTTCACTCAGCTCGGTGAACTCCAGTGCGTTCCGATGCTTTTCAGCACCTGGTGGATGGCGGAGGAACTACCTTAATAAATCCCGGCCGGACCCGAATCCAGCGCAGAGAACGTGCCGCTGGATCGCGAATGGACCGGGTAAGTAAATTTGGCCCAGTGTCTTCTCAGCAGTGACATTGCTCTCCCTCAGTGTTCTATATGCGAACAGTCTCCTCTCAGCACTCACACTGCTCCCCTCCCATCTGTACCCAGAAACAGTCTCCTCTCAGCACTCTTACACTGCTCCCCCTCCCTTCTGTATCCAGGGACAGTCTCCTCTCAGCACTCTCACACTGCTCCCCCTCCCTTCTGTACCCAGGAACAGTCTCCTCTCAGCACTCTCACACTGCTCCCCCTCCCTTCTGTACCCAGGGACAGCCTCCTCTCAGCACTCTCACACTGCTCCCCCTCCCTTCTATATCCAGGGGCAGTCTCCTCTCAGCACTCTCACACTGCTCCCCCTCCCTTCTGTATCCAGGGACAGTCACCTCTCAGCTCTCTCACACTGCTCCCCCTCCCTTCTGTATCCAGGGACAGTCTCCTCTCAGCACTCTCACACTGCTCCCCCTCCCTTCTGTACCCGGGGACAGTCCCCTTTCAGCTCTCTCACACTGCTCCTCTCCCTTCTGTACCCAGGGACAGTCACCTCTCAGCTCTCTCACACTGCTCCCCTCCCTTCTGTACCCAGGGACAGTCACCTCTCAGCTCTCTCACACTGCTCCCCTCCCTTCTGTATCCAGGGACAGTCTCCTCTCAGCACTCTCACACTGCTCCCCCTCCTTCTGTAACCAGGGGCAGTCTCCTCTCAGCTCTCTCACACTGCTCCCCTCCCTTCTGTAACCAGGGACAGTCTCCTCTCAGCACTCTCACACTGCTCTCTCTCCTATCATTACCCAGGGACAGTCTCCTCTCAGCACTCTCACACTGCTCTCTCTCCCATCTTTACCCAGGGACAGTCTCCTCTCAGCACTCTCACACTGCTTCCCCTCCCTTCTGTACCCAGGGACAGTCTCCTCACAGCACTCTCACACTGCTCCTCCTCCCCTTCTGTATCCAGGGACAGTCACCTCTCAGCACTCTCACACTGCTCCTCCTCCCTTCTGTATCCAGGGACAGTCACCTCTCAGCACTCTCACACTGCTCCTCCTCCCCTTCTGTACCCAGGGCCAGTCTCCTCTCAGCACTCTCACATGGCTCCCCTCCCTTCTGTACATAGGGACTTAATATTTGGAGATACAGGACCAGACCCCGCTCCTCCCCGGCTGCTGAGTATATATATATATTGTGGGGAATTGCTCTGGTAGTTGACAGGTAGCAGTGCAGGAAGCAGTGACACACGCAGGTTTAAAAGTCCAACTTAAGTGTTTATTCACACTTGCAAAACAGAACACAAATTCAGCCTTGGCTTAGGCACATGCAAAAACATTATAAAAGTAATTCCTGCCCGGCTAGGCGCTGTCTAATACATTTGGCGGACCCTAGCTATCCGGGTACCAGGCTGCCTGGCACACGCTCTTGGCCAGCAGCAAGACAGGAGACCCTCAGTTACCTTTGCTGTGAGAATGCAATCTCGCTTTCAGCTCTCCAGGTAGGGCCTCTCCTACTGCTTCTGGCCTGCAGACTAAATCAGACCCTAACGAGGCCTGTGACCTGCACCTGTGGGCTATACAAAAGCCCAGGACCGAAGCCCGGGTGGAGTAGGAGTCCCACTACCAGCCTACCCCTACTCCATAATAAGCAGGCCCAGTACGGACATTACCAATGTGTCTGTGTTAGCTAGGCCAACACAGACAAAACAGACTATTCCTGCTTATCACATGTCTGCATTAACCCTTGGGTTACTGCAGACAAACCCAGGGCTTTTACCACCAGCATTTCATCTGCCTGTAAGACAGATAGCGGTTTTCCCACACAACACCTCTCACTTTCTCACATACCCTCCCCCTCAGTTCAGACCCACCGGGGCGAACTCCTGACATTAAGCAATGCGTTCGGGACAAGGCATCCGCATTGCCCTGTAGCTTCCCGGCTCTGTGCTCCACCATGAAACTGAAATTTTGGAGGGACAAGAACCACCTAGTGACCCTGGCATTCTTCTCCTTAGTTCTACTCATCCACGTGAGAGGAGAGTGGTCAGTTATGAGACGGAACTGTCGTCCCAGCAAGTAGTACCGTAGGGACTCTAATGCCCACTTTATCGCCAGACATTCCTTCTCTACGATACTGTAATTTTTTTCAGCTGGCGTGAGCTTCCTGCTCAGGTAGGTAATGGGGTGTTCCTCGCCATTCACCTCCTGAGACAGGACAGCTCCCAGTCCTACATCTGACGCATCCGTCTGCACAATAAACTCTCTCTGGAAATTTGGCCCAATGAGGATGGGAGATCCACACAGCGCAGACTTCAATGCCTGAAAAGCCCCTTCTGCTTGTTCATTCCACCGCACCATGACCGGCCTTTTACCCTTCAGCAGGTCTGTCAGGGGAGCGGACATGGTGGCAAAGTTTGGTATAAACCGTCTGTAGTACCCTACAATGCCCAGGAACGCCCTGACTTGCTTTGTGCTCACTGGTTGAGGCCAACCCTGTATAGCGTCAATCTTGTTGACCTGAGGTTTAATTATACCTCGACCGATCACATACCCCAAATAGTGTGTCTCCTCCATTCCCAGCGCACACTTCTTGGGGTTTGCAGTCAGGCCCGCTGCCCTTAGAGAGTTCACTACGGCCTGTACCTTGGCCAAGTGACTCGCCCAGTCTTGACTGTAGATGATAATATCATCCAGATAGGCGGAGGCGTATCTCCTATGTGGCTTTAACACTATGTCCATTAACCGTTGAAAGGTAGCGGGGGCCCCATGAAGCCCAAACGGTAATACAACATAGTGAAAAAGCCCCTCAGGGGTGATAAAGGCTGTCTTTTCTTTAGCCCTATCTGTCAGGGGTACCTGCCAATATCCTTTAGTTAGATCCAGGGTGGTGAAGTACCGAGCACCCCCTAGTCTCTCTATAAGCTCGTCCACCCGGGGCATGGGATAGGCATCAAACTTAGACACCTCATTCAATTTTCTAAAATCGTTGCAAAATCGCAACGTCCCATCCGGTTTGGGAATTAGAACAATTGGACTGGCCCACTCACTTTTGGACTCCTCAATAACCCCTAGCTTCAGCATCTTCTGAACCTCCTCTGATATGGCTTGTCTACGAGCTTCAGGGACTCGGTACGGCCTTAATCTTACCCTTACCCCTGGCTCAGTGACAATATCATGTTTAATTACAGATGTGTAACCAGGCAACTCTGAGAACACATCTGTATTTCTTGCTACAAACTCTCGAGCCTCTCGCTGTTGCTCTTTGGTAAGGGTATCGGCTATTTGCACTTCTGCCTCCGGCACAGGCTTACCTGCAGCCTGTGAGGGTATCGGCTATTTGCACTTCTGCCTCCGGCACAGGCTTATCTGCGGCCGGTGAGGGTATCGCAGGAGGTGGACTAGCCAGGACCATCTCTGTATGCAGACTCTCTCTGTCTTTCCAGGCCTTCAACAGATTTACATGATAAGTCTGCTCGGGTTTTCTCCGTCCGGGCTGACGTATCCTGTAGTTCACCTCTCCTATTTTCTCTATAACCTCATACGGTCCTTGCCATTTAGCGAGAAACTTACTTTCTACAGTGGGGACTAGCACCAACACACGATCACCGGGACTAAAGCTCCTTACTTTTGCTGACCTGTTATAAACCCGGCTTTGAGTTCTTTGTGCCTCCTCCATATGCTCTTTGACAATGGGCATGACGGCTGCCACCCTGTCCTGCATATCTGCGATATGGTCTATTACACTTTTGTGGGGGGTGGGCTCTTGTTCCCATGTCTCCTTGGCTATGTCCAGGAGACCCCTGGGATGTCTGCCATACACTAACTCAAACGGTGAGAACCCAGTAGAGGCTTGTGGGACCTCTCGGATGGCGAACATTAAATATGGCAATAGTACATCCCAGTCCTTCCCATCCTTGTTTACCACTTTTTTTAGCATACTCTTTAAAGTTTTGTTGAACCGTTCTACCAATCCATCCGTCTGAGGATGGTACACAGAGGTGCGTAACTGTTTAATATTAAAGAGCCGACATAGCTCCTTGGTAACTTTTGACATAAAAGGAGTCCCCTGATCTGTGAGGATCTCCTTGGGAAGTCCCACCCGGCAGAACATGGCAAACAACTCTTTAGCAATTAGTTTCGCAGAGGTGTGCCGCAGTGGGATGGCCTCAGGATATCGGGTAGCATAGTCCATGACTACCAGGATATGCTGATGCCCCCGAGCAGATTTAACTAAAGGACCGACCAAATCCATGGCGACCCTTTCAAAGGGTACCTCAATAATGGGCAGAGGTACCAACGGACTTCGAAAGTGTACCATGGGAGCATGCAATTGACAATCAGGGCAAGTTTCACAATACCTTTTTACCCTATCATATACTCCTGGCCAGTAAAAACGCTGCAAGATGTGTTCCAGAGTTTTTGTGGTACCTAGGTGCCCTCCCATCACATGCTTATGTGCAAGGTCTAACACCATCTGACGATATGGCTGGGGCACCATTAACTGCTCCCGGGTTTCACCGTGGACCTTATCAATGCGGTACAACAACTCCTGATTTACCACCACACGAGGGAACAACTTATCCGCACCTGGGTGCTGAGGTACGCCATTAATTTCTACCACATTTTCTCTGGCGCGGACCAGAGTGGGGTCCTGGAGTTGGGCAGTACCAAAGTTGTCACGGGATACCTCCAAATCAGACAACTGCGGTCCTGTCACTACCTCCTCAGTTTCGCCTGCCATAACATCTAGGGGAAACATTACACTTCCATCTTCTGTGGCGGTCACCCCTACGGCAGGAACTCCAGAGTCTGGGTCATCAGGCTCGGCTTCAGAGATCTGACCAGACAACACAGGAGAACAACCCCCCAACTCTTGGTTTCCCCGCCATAGAGTCCAGAACATTGGGAAGTCCCGTCCCAAGATAAGGTCATAGGGCAAGTTCTTGACAACCGCGGCCTCATGTAGTGTCTCTCCACAAGAGGTCTGGAAGTTAATAACTGTGGTGGGGTAGTCCTTTACGTCCCCATGGATGCACAGGACTCCAATTGTGCGCCCTGTGACTGCCTTGGGGTCTGTGAGGGACCCATTAATCAAGGTCACCCGACTGCCTGAGTCCAGCAGAGCCAACGCTGGATGCCCTGCCACAGTCACCCGGCACAGGTGGCGCTCATCAGCAGAGTCGGGGCCAGTAGCTGTGTAGACAGGGGCAGCATAGAGAGAAACCCTTCTGGCGGAACTGCAGTCCATGGGCTCTGAGGAATTGGGGCAATGGGCTGCAATATGACCTGGCTCATGGCAGGTCCAACAGGTGGGAGCCTCCCCCCTCCTCCTCCCCTGGGGTACTTCCCGGACATTGGGCGTTGTCCTGCCCCGGGAATTTGTGGGTGACAAGACCTTCCGTGCCTTAAGGCCTGTCTTGGTATAAGGGGCTTTCTTTGTTAGGGCCTGAGTGGCACAAAACCTCTCCACCAACCCCACCAGCGCATCGGCATCAGACGGGTCCCCGTGTCCCACCCATTGTTGGATCTCACCCGGCAAGGCCCTCAGGAAACGGTCCAAAACAACCTTCTCGACCATCTGGGCTGGGGTTGATGTCTCCGGCTGAAGCCACTTGCGGACCAAGTGAACAAGTTGGTGCATCTGCCCCCTCGGTGGTAGCGCCTCCTGGTATCTCCAGCTATTCACTCTTTGAGCGCGTAGATGCTGATCCACTCCTAGTCGGGCCAAGATCTCTGCCTTTACCTTGGAGTAGTCCCGGGCATACTCCTCGCTCAGGTCGTAGTATGCCTGCTGGGGATCAGCGACGAGGAAGGGGGCCAACACCTCTGCCCAGTGTTGCTGTGGCAACCTCTCTCGGGTGGCCACCCTCTCAAAGCCTGTCAGATAGGCCTCCACATCATCCTCGGCGGTCATCTTGGTCATAGCTTTGCGGACCTCTTTCCTGGCGTCCTTCACCGTCATTGCTAGGACAGTCCTTTGCTGAGCAGCGGTCAGGGCTGTTATCTGCTGGAGCAGCAATCTGTTTGTCTCTTGCTGCTGCACGTTGGACTGGACAAGCTGCTTGATTAACTCCTCCATGGCTGTGGCTTGCAGCTTCAGTGCTGTCAACTTCCAGGACATGCACTAGTGTATACTTCACTTCACTTTGCCCGCTCCAATCCACCATATGTGGGGAATTGCTCTGGTAGTTGACAGGTAGCAGTGCAGGAAGCAGTGACACACGCAGGTTTAAAAGTCCAACTTAAGTGTTTATTCACACTTACAAAACAGAACACAAATTCAGCCTTGGCTTAGGCACATGCAAAAACATTATAAAAGTAATTCCTGCCCGGCTAGGCGCTGTCTAATACATTTTGAGGACCCTAGCTATCCGGGTACCAGGCTGCCTGGCACACGCTCTTGGCCAGCAGCAAGACAGGAGACCCTCAGTTACCTTTGCTGTGAGAATGCAATCTCGCTTTCAGCTCTCCAGGTAGGGCCTCTCCTACTGCTTCTGGCCTGCAGACTAAATCAGACCCTAACGAGGCCTGTGACCTGCACCTGTGGGCTATACAAAAGCCCAGGACCGAAGCCCGGGTGGAGTAGGAGTCCCACTACCAGCCTACCCCTACTCCATAATAAGCAGGCCCAGTACGGACATTACCAATGTGTCTGTGTTAGCTAGGCCAACACAGACAAAACAGACTATTCCTGCTTATCATGTCTGCATTAACCCTTGGGTTACTGCAGACAAACCCAGGGCTTTTACCACCAGCATTTCATCTGCCTGTAAGACAGATAGCGGTTTTCCCACACAACACCTCTCACTTTCTCACAATATATATATATAGTGATGCACCCACATGGCAACATACAGGGGGGAGGCTGCTCCTTCTGTAATGGATATACACTCCCGCATCATGTCATAGGCTTCTTGTAGGTCAGGCTTAGTGTCAGGGGAGCCGCCTTACAAGGAGATAAAGAGGCGTGGCTTTCCTTATCCCACGTATTTGTGCACTGCAGGGTGACACACTCAGCTCTGCTACACCATGACACAGGCCAGGAGAGGAATGCTGGGAATGTACCGCCCCCTACAGCTACGTCTTACCTGGAACGAACTAAAGGAGAGTTCAAAGAAGAGCTTGACGTAGCGCAGGGACCCCTTGGCGTGCTCATCCGTGATGAAGGCGAAGATGATCTCATGCGTCCCGAGGAGCGGGATCAGGGTCAGGGTGGACTTAGCCAATCTGCGGATGAGAGGGGGCGCTAATGAGCACAGCAGTGTACTGCAACTCCCACAATGCATCACAGCAGAGCATACTAAAGAATCAGTGACCCAGCAGCACAGAGGATGTCAGGGGAGGAGGGTTCTGATCCGGTGAGGGCTTATATATAACAGTGACCCAGCAGCACAGAGGATGTCAGGGGAGGAGGGTTCTGATCCGGTGAGGGGGTTATATATAACAGTGACCCAGCAGCACAGAGGATGTCAGGGGAGGAGGGTTCTGATCCGGTGAGGGGGTTATATATAACAGTGACCCAGCAGCACAGAGGATGTCAGGGGAGGAGGGTTCTGATCCGGTGAGGGGTTATATATAACAGTGACACAGCAGCACAGAGGATGTCAGGAGAGGAGGGTTCTGATCCGGTGAGGGCTTATATATAACAGTGACCCAGCAGCACAGAGGATGTCAGGGGAGGAGGGTTCTGATCCGGTGAGGGGTTATATATAACAGTGACCCAGCAGCACAGAGGATGTCAGGGGAGAAGGGTTCTGATCCGGTGAGGGGTTATATATAACAGTGACACAGCAGCACAGAGGATGTCAGGGGAGGAGGGTTCTGATCCGGTGAGGAGTTATATATAACAGTGACACAGCAGCACAGAGGATGTCAGGGGAGGAGGGCTCTGATCCGGTGAGGGGTTATATATAACAGTGACACAGCAGCACAGAGGATGTCAGGGGAGGAGGGTTCTGATCCGGTGAGGGGATTATATATAACAGTGACACAGCAGCACAGAGGATGTCAGGGGAGGAGGGTTCTGATCCGGTGAGGGGTTATATATAACAGTGACACAGCAGCACAGAGGATGTCAGGGGAGGAGGGTTCTGATCCGGTGAGGGGTTATATATAACAGTGACCCAGCAGCACAGAGGATGTCAGGGGAGGAGGGTTCTGATCCGGTGAGGGGGTTATATATAACAGTGACACAGCAGCACAGAGGATGTCAGGGGAGGAGGGTTCTGATCCGGTGAGGGGATTATATATAACAGTGACACAGCAGCACAGAGGATGTCAGGGGAGGAGGGTTCTGATCCGGTGACGGGTTATATATAACAGTGACACAGCAGCACAGAGGATGTCAGGGGAGGAGGGCTCTGATCCGGTGAGGAGTTATATATAACAGTGACACAGCAGCACAGAGGATGTCAGGGGAGGAGGGTTCTGATCCGGTGAGGGGTTATATATAACAGTGACACAGCAGCACAGAGGATGTCAGGGGAGGAGGGTTCTGATCCGGTGAGGGCTTATATATAACAGTGACACAGCAGCACAGAGGATGTCAGGGGAGGAGGGCTCTGATCCGGTGACGGGTTATATATAACAGTGACCCAGCAGCACAGAGGATGTCAGGGGAGGCGGGTTCTGATCCGGTGAGGGGTTATATATAACAGTGACCCAGCAGAACAGAGGATGTCAGGGGAGGAGGGTTCTGATCCGGTGAGGGGATTTTATATAACAGTGACACAGCAGCACAGAGGATGTCAGGAGAGGAGGGTTCTGATCCGGTGAGGGGATTATATATAACAGTGACACAGCAGCACAGAGGATGTCAGGGGAGGAGGGTTCTGATCCGGTGAGGGGTTATATATAACAGTGACCCAGCAGCACAGAGGATGTCAGGAGAGGAGGGTTCTGATCCGGTGAGGGGGTTATATATAACAGTGACCCAGCAGCACAGAGGATGTCAGGAGAGGAGGGTTCTGATCCGGTGAGGGGTTATATATAACAGTGACACAGCAGCACAGAGGATGTCAGGAGAGGAGGGTTCTGATCCGGTGAGGGGGTTATATATAACAGTGACACAGCAGCACAGAGGATGTCAGGGGAGGAGGGTTCTGATCCGGTGAGGGGGTTATATATAACAGTGACCCAGCAGCACAGAGGATGTCAGGAGAGGAGGGTTCTGATCCGGTGAGGGGGTTATATATAACAGTGACCCAGCAGCACAGAGGATGTCAGGGGAGGAGGGTTCTGATCCGGTGAGGGGGTTATATATAACAGTGACCCAGCAGCACAGAGGATGTCAGGGGAGGAGGGTTCTGATCCGGTGAGGGGGTTATATATAACAGTGACCCAGCAGCACAGAGGATTTCAGGGGAGGAGGGTTCTGATCCGGTGAGGGGGTTATATATAACAGTGACCCAGCAGCACACAGGATTTCAGGAGAGGAGTGTTCTGATCTGGTGAGGGGGTTATATATAACAGTGATCCAGCAGCACAGAGGATGTCAGGGGAGGAGGGTTCTGATCCGGTGAGGGGTTATATATAACAGTGACCCAGCAGCACAGAGGATGTCAGGGGAGGAGGGTTCTGATCCGGTGAGGGCTTATATATAACAGTGACACAGCAGCACAGAGGATGTCAGGAGAGGAGGGTTCTGATCCGGTGAGGGGGTTATATATAACAGTCACACAGCAGCACAGAGGATGTCAGGAGAGGAGGGTTCTGATCCGATGAGGGGTTATATATATAACAGTGACCCAGCAGCACAGAGGATGTCAGGGGAGGAGGGTTCTGATCCGGTGAGGGGGTTATATATAACAGTGACCCAGCAGCACAGAGGATGTCAGGGGAGGAGGGTTCTGATCCGGTGAGGGGGTTATATATAACAGTGACCCAGCAGCACAGAGGATGTCAGGGGAGGAGGGTTCTGATCCGGTGAGGGGGTTATATATAACAGTGACCCAGCAGCACAGAGGATGTCAGGGGAGGAGGGTTCTGATCCGGTGATGGGCTTATATATAACAGTGACCCAGCAGCACAGAGGATGTCAGGGGAGGAGGGTTCTGATCCGGTGAGGGGTTATATATAACAGTGACACAGCAGCACAGAGGATGTCAGGAGAGGAGGGTTCTGATCCGGTGAGGGGGTTATATATAACAGTGACACAGCAGCACAGAGGATGTCAGGAGAGGAGGGTTCTGATCCGGTGAGGGGTTATATATAACAGTGACACAGCAGCACAGAGGATGTCAGGGGAGGAGGGTTCTGATCCGGTGAGGGCTTATATATAACAGTGACACAGCAGCACAGAGGATGTCAGGAGAGGAGGGTTCTGATCCGGTGAGGGGGTTATATATATAACAGTGACACAGCAGCACAGAGGATGTCAGGAGAGGAGGGTTCTGATCCGGTGAGGGGGTTATATATATAACAGTGACACAGCAGCACAGAGGATGTCAGGGGAGGAGGGTTCTGATCCGGTGAGGGGTTATATAACAGTGACACAGCAGCACAGAGGATGTCAGGGGAGGAGGGTTCTGATCCGGTGAGGGGGTTATATATAACAGTGACACAGCAGCACAGAGGATGTCAGGAGAGGAGGGTTCTGATCCGGTGAGGGGGTTATATATAACAGTGACACAGCAGCACAGAGGATGTCAGGAGAGGAGGGTTCTGATCCGGTGAGGGGTTATATATAACAGTGACACAGCAGCACAGAGGATGTCAGGGGAGGAGGGTTCTGATCCGGTGAGGGGGTTATATATAACAGTGACCCAGCAGCACAGAGAATGTCAGGGGAGGAGGGTTCTGATCCGGTGATGGGGTTATATATATAACAGTGACACAGCAGCACAGAGGATGTCAGGGGAGGAGGGTTCTGATCCGGTGTGGGCTTATATATAACAGTGACCCAGCAGCACAGAGGATGTCAGGGGAGGAGGGTTCTGATCCGGTGAGGGCTTATATATAACAGTGACCCAGCAGCACAGAGGATGTCAGGGGCGGAGGGTTCTGATCCGGTGAGGGGGTTATATATAACAGTGACACAGCAGCACAGAGGATGTCAGGAGAGGAGGGTTCTGATCCGGTGAGGGGGTTATATATAACAGTGACACAGCAGCACAGAGGATGTCAGGGGAGGAGGGTTCTGATCCGGTGAGGGGGTTATATAGAACAATGACCCAGCAGCACAGAGGATGTCAGGGGCGGAGGGTTCTGATCCGGTGAGGGGTTATATATAACAGTGACCCAGCAGCACAGAGGATGTCAGGAGAGGAGGGTTCTGATCCGGTGAGGGGGTTATATATAACAGTGACACAGCAGCACAGAGGATGTCAGGGGAGGAGGGTTCTGATCCGGTGAGGTGGTTATATATAACAGTGACCCAGCAGCACAGAGGATGTCAGGGGAGGAGGGTTCTGATCCGGTGAGGGGATTATATATAACAGTGACACAGCAGCACAGAGGATGTCAGGGGAGGCGGGTTCTGATCCGGTGAGGGGTTATATATAACAGTGACCCAGCAGAACAGAGGATGTCAGGGGAGGAGGGTTCTGATCCAGTGAGGGGGTTATATATAACAGTGACACAGCAGCACAGAGGATGTCAGGAGAGGAGGGTTCTGATCCGGTGAGGTGGTTATATATAACAGTGACCCAGCAGCACAGAGGATGTCAGGAGAGGAGGGTTCTGATCCGGTGAGGGGTTATATATAACAGTGACACAGCAGCACAGAGGATGTCAGGGGAGGAGGGTTCTGATCCGGTGAGGGGTTATATATAACAGTGACCCAGCAGAACAGAGGATGTCAGGAGAGGAGGGTTCTGATCCGGTGAGGGCTTATATATGAAAGAGACACAGCAGCACAGAGGATGTCAGGGGAGGAGGGTTCTGATCCGGTGAGGGGGTTATATATATAACAGTGACCCAGCAACACAGAGGATGTCAGGGGAGGAGGGTTCTGATCCGGTGAGGGGGTTATATATAACAGTGACCCAGCAGCACAGAGGATGTCAAGGGAGGAGGGTTCTGATCCGGTGAGGGGGTTATATATAAAAGTGACCCAGCAGCACAGAGGATGTCAGGAGAGGAGGGTTCTGATCCGGTGAGGGGGTTATATATAACAGTGACCCAGCAGCACAGAGGATGTCAGGGGAGGAGGGTTCTGATCCGGTGTGGGGTTATATATAACAGTGACACAGCAGCACAGAGGATGTCAGGGGAGGAGTGTTCTGATCCGGTGAGGGCTTATATTTAACAGTGACACAGCAGCACAGAGGATGTCAGGGGAGGAGGGTTCTGATCCGGTGAGGGGGTTATATATAACAGTGACACAGCAGCACAGAGGATGTCAGGGGAGGAGGGTTCTGATCCGGTGAGGGGTTATATATAACAGTGACCCAGCAGCACAGAGGATGTCAGTGGAGGAGGGTTCTGATCCGGTGAGGGAGTTATATATAACAGTGACCCAGCAGCACAGAGGATGTCAGGAGAGGAGGGTTCTGATCCGGTGAGGGGGTTATATATAACAGTGACACAGCAGCACAGAGGATGTCAGGAGAGGAGGGTTCTGATCCGGTGAGGGGTTATATATAACAGTGACACAGCAGCACAGAGGATGTCAGGAGAGGAGGGTTCTGATCCGGTGAGGGGGTTATATATAACAGTGACCCAGCAGCACAGAGGATGTCAGGAGAGGAGGGTTCTGATCCGGTGAGGGGGTTATATATAACAGTGACCCAGCAGCACAGAGGATGTCAGGGGAGGAGGGTTCTGATCCGGTGAGGGAGTTATATATAACAGTGACCCAGCAGCACAGAGGATGTCAGGAGAGGAGGGTTCTGATCCGGTGAGGGGTTATATATAACAGTGACACAGCAGCACAGAGGATGTCAGGAGAGGAGGGTTCTGATCCGGTGAGGGGGTTATATATAACAGTGACCCAGCAGCACAGAGGATGTCAGGAGAGGAGGGTTCTGATCCGGTGAGGGGGTTATATATAACAGTGACCCAGCAGCACAGAGGATGTCAGGGGAGGAGGGTTCTGATCCGGTGAGGGGGTTATATATAACAGTGACCCAGCAGCACAGAGGATGTCAGGGGAGGAGGGTTCTGATCCGGTGAGGGGGTTATATATAACAGTGACCCAGCAGCACAGAGGATTTCAGGGGAGGAGGGTTCTGATCCGGTGAGGGGGTTATATATAACAGTGACCCAGCAGCACAGAGGATGTCAGGAGAGGAGGGTTCTGATCCGGTGAGGGCTTATATATAACAGTGACCCAGCAGCACAGAGGATGTCAGGGGAGGAGGGTTCTGATCCGGTGAGGGGTTATATATAACAGTGACCCAGCAGCACAGAGGATGTCAGGGGAGGAGGGTTCTGATCCGGTGAGGGCTTATATATAACAGTGACACAGCAGCACAGAGGATGTCAGGGGAGGAGGGTTCTGATCCGGTGAGGGCTTATATATAACAGTGACACAGCAGCACAGAGGATGTCAGGGGAGGAGGGTTCTGATCCGGTGAGGGCTTATATATAACAGTGATCCAGCAGCACAGAGGATGTCAGGGGAGGAGGGTTCTGATCCGGTGAGGGGATTATATATAACAGTGACACAGCAGCACAGAGGATGTCAGGAGAGAAGGGTTCTGATCCGGTGAGGGGATTATATATAACAGTGACACAGCAGCACAGAGGATGTCAGGGGAGGAGGGTTCTGATCCGGTGAGGGGTTATATATAACAGTGACCCAGCAGCACAGAGGATGTCAGGGGAGGAGGGTTCTGATCCGGTGAGGGGTTATATATAACAGTGACACAGCAGCACAGAGGATGTCAGGAGAGGAGGGTTCTGATCCGGTGAGGGGGTTATATATAACAGTGACACAGCAGCACAGAGGATGTCAGGGGAGGAGGGTTCTGATCCGGTGAGGGGGTTATATATAACAGTGACCCAGCAGCACAGAGGATGTCAGGAGAGGAGGGTTCTGATCCGGTGAGGGGATTATATATAACAGTGACACAGCAGCACAGAGGATGTGAGGGGAGGAGGGTTCTGATCCGGTGAGGGGGTTATATATAACAGTGACCCAGCAGCACAGAGGATGTCAGGGGAGGAGGGTTCTGATCCGGTGAGTGGGTTATATATAACAGTGACCCAGCAGCACAGAGGATTTCAGGGGAGGAGGGTTCTGATCCGGTGAGGGGGTTATATATAACAGTGACCCAGCAGCACAGAGGATTTCAGGAGAGGAGTGTTCTGATCTGGTGAGGGGGTTATATATAACAGTGACCCAGCAGCACAGAGGATGTCAGGGGAGGAGGGTTCTGATCCGGTGAGTAGGTTATATATAACAGTGACACAGCAGCACAGAGGATGTCAGGGGAGGAGGGTTCTGATCCGGTGAAGGCTTATATATAACAGTGACACAGCAGCACAGAGGATGTCAGGAGAGGAGGGTTCTGATCCGGTGAGGGGGTTATATATAACAGTCACACAGCAGCACAGAGGATGTCAGGAGAGGAGGGTTCTGATCCGATGAGGGGTTATATATATAACAGTGACCCAGCAGCACAGAGGATGTCAGGAGAGGAGGGTTCTGATCCGGTGAGGGGGTTATATATAACAGTGACCCAGCAGCACAGAGGATGTCAGGGGAGGAGGGTTCTGATCCGGTGAGGGGGTTATATATAACAGTGACCCAGCAGCACAGAGGATTTCAGGAGAGGAGGGTTCTGATCCGGTGAGGGGGTTAGATATAACAGTGACACAGCAGCACAGAGGATGTCAGGGGAGGAGGGTTCTGATCCGGTGAGGGGTTATATATAACAGTCACACAGCAGCACAGAGGATGTCAGGAGAGGAGTGTTCTGATCTGGTGAGGGGATTATATATAACAGTGACACAGCAGCACAGAGGATGTCAGGGGAGGAGGGTTCTGATCCGGTGAGGGGGTTATATATAACAGTGACACAGCAGCACAGAGGATGTCAGGGGAGGAGGGTTCTGATCCGGTGAGGGGTTATATATAACAGTGACCCAGCAGCACAGAGGATGTCAGGGGAGGAGGGTTCTGATCCGGTGAGGGGGTTATATATAACAGTGACCCAGCAGCACAGAGGATGTCAGGGGAGGAGGGTTCTGATCCGGTGAGGGGGTTATATATAACAGTGACCCAGCAGCACAGAGGATGTCAGGGGAGGAGGGTTCTGATCCGGTGAGGGGGTTATATATAACAGTGACCCAGCAGCACAGAGGATGTAAGGGGAGGAGGGTTCTGATCCGGTGAGGGGGTTATATATAACAGTGACCCAGCAGCACAGAGGATGTCAGGGGAGGAGGGTTCTGATCCGGTGATGGGCTTATATATAACAGTGACCCAGCAGCACAGAGGATGTCAGGGGAGGAGGGTTCTGATCCGGTGAGGGGTTATATATAACAGTGACACAGCAGCACAGAGGATGTCAGGAGAGGAGGGTTCTGATCCGGTGAGGGGTTATATATAACAGTGACACAGCAGCACAGAGGATGTCAGGGGAGGAGGGTTCTGATCCGGTGAGGGGTTATATATAACAGTGACACAGCAGCACAGAGGATGTCAGGGGAGGAGGGTTCTGATCCGGTGAGGGCTTATATATAACAGTGACACAGCAGCACAGAGGATGTCAGGAGAGGAGGGTTCTGATCCGGTGAGGGGGTTATATATAACAGTGACACAGCAGCACAGAGGATGTCAGGAGAGGAGGGTTCTGATCCGGTGAGGGGGTTATATATATAACAGTGACACAGCAGCACAGAGGATGTCAGGAGAGGAGGGTTCTGATCCGGTGAGGGCTTATATATAACAGTGACACAGCAGCACAGAGGATGTCAGGGGAGGAGGGTTCTGATCCGGTGAGGAGTTATATATAACAGTGACCCAGCAGCACAGAGGATGTCAGGAGAGGAGGGTTCTGATCCGGTGAGGGGGTTATATATATAACAGTGACACAGCAGCACAGAGGATGTCAGGGGAGGAGGGTTCTGATCCGGTGAGGGGTTATATAACAGTGACACAGCAGCACAGAGGATGTCAGGGGAGGAGGGTTCTGATCCGGTGAGGGGGTTATATATAACAGTGACCCAGCAGCACAGAGGATGTCAGGGGAGGAGGGTTCTGATCCGGTGAGGGGGTTATATATAACAGTGACACAGCAGCACAGAGGATGTCAGGAGAGGAGGGTTCTGATCCGGTGAGGGGTTATATATAACAGTGACACAGCAGCACAGAGGATGTCAGGGGAGGAGGGTTCTGATCCGGTGAGGGGGTTATATATAACAGTGACCCAGCAGCACAGAGGATGTCAGGAGAGGAGGGTTCTGATCCGGTGAGGGGGTTATATATATAACAGTGACACAGCAGCACAGAGGATGTCAGGAGAGGAGGGTTCTGATCCGGTGAGGGGGTTATATATATAACAGTGACACAGCAGCACAGAGGATGTCAGGGGAGGAGGGTTCTGATCCGGTGAGGGGTTATATAACAGTGACACAGCAGCACAGAGGATGTCAGGGGAGGAGGGTTCTGATCCGGTGAGGGGGTTATATATAACAGTGACACAGCAGCACAGAGGATGTCAGGAGAGGAGGGTTCTGATCCGGTGAGGGGGTTATATATAACAGTGACCCAGCAGCACAGAGGATGTCAGGGGAGGAGGGTTCTGATCCGGTGAGGGGGTTATATATAACAGTGACCCAGCAGCACAGAGGATGTCAGGAGAGGAGGGTTCTGATCCGGTGAGGGGATTATATATAACAGTGACACAGCAGCACAGAGGATGTCAGGGGAGGAGGGTTCTGATCCGGTGAGGGGATTATATATAACAGTGACACAGCAGCACAGAGGATGTCAGGGGAGGAGGGTTCTGATCCGGTGAGGGGTTATATATAACAGTGACACAGCAGCACAGAGGATGTCAGGAGAGGAGGGTTCTGATCCGGTGAGGGGGTTATATATAACAGTGACACAGCAGCACAGAGGATGTCAGGGGAGGAGGGTTCTGATCCGGTGAGGGGTTATATATAACAGTGACACAGCAGCACAGAGGATGTCAGGAGAGGAGGGTTCTGATCCGGTGAGGGGGTTATATATAACAGTGACCCAGCAGCACAGAGGATTTCAGGAGAGGAGTGTTCTGATCTGGTGAGGGGGTTATATATAACAGTGACCCAGCAGCACAGAGGATGTCAGGAGAGGAGGGTTCTGATCCGATGAGGGGTTATATATATAACAGTGACCCAGCAGCACAGAGGATGTCAGGGGAGGAGGGTTCTGATCCGGTGAGGGGGTTATATATAACAGTGACCCAGCAGCACAGAGGATGTCAGGGGAGGAGGGTTCTGATCCGGTGAGGGGGTTATATATAACAGTGACCCAGCAGCACAGAGGATTTCAGGAGAGGAGTGTTCTGATCTGGTGAGGGGGTTATATATAACAGTGACCCAGCAGCACAGAGGATGTCAGGGGAGGAGGGTTCTGATCCGGTGAGGGGGTTATATATAACAGTGACCCAGCAGCACAGAGGATGTCAGGGGAGGAGGGTTCTGATCCGGTGAGGGGGTTATATATAACAGTGACCCAGCAGCACAGAGGATGTCAGGGGAGGAGGGTTCTGATCCGGTGAGGGGGTTAGATATAACAGTGACACAGCAGCACAGAGGATGTCAGGAGAGGAGTGTTCTGATCTGGTGAGGGGGTTATATATAACAGTGACCCAGCAGCACAGAGGATGTCAGGGGAGGAGGGTTCTGATCCGGTGAGGGGGTTATATATAACAGTGACCCAGCAGCACAGAGGATGTCAGGGGAGGAGGGTTCTGATCCGGTGAGGGGGTTATATATAACAGTGACACAGCAGCACAGAGGATGTCAGGGGAGGAGGGTTCTGATCCGGTGAGGTGGTTATATATAACAGTGACACAGCAGCACAGAGGATGTCAGGAGAGGAGTGTTCTGATCCGGTGAGGGGGTTATATATATAACAGTGACACAGCAGCACAGAGGATGTCAGGAGAGGAGTGTTCTGATCTGGTGAGGGGGTTATATATAACAGTGACCCAGCAGCACAGAGGATGTCAGGGGAGGAGGGTTCTGATCCGGTGAGGGCTTATATATAACAGTGACACAGCAGCACAGAGGATGTCAGGGGAGGAGGGTTCTGATCCGGTGAGGGGGTTATATATAACAGTGACACAGCAGCACAGAGGATGTCAGGGGAGGAGGGTTCTGATCCGGTGATGGGCTTATATATAACAGTGACCCAGCAGCACAGAGGATGTCAGGGGAGGAGGGTTCTGATCCGGTGAGGGGGTTATATATAACAGTGACCCAGCAGCACAGAGGATGTCAGGGGAGGAGGGTTCTGATCCGGTGATGGGCTTATATATAACAGTGACCCAGCAGCACAGAGGATGTCAGGAGAGGAGGGTTCAGATCCGGTGAGGGGTTATATATAACAGTGACACAGCAGCACAGAGGATGTCAGGGGAGGAGAGTTCTGATCCGGTGAGGGGGTTATATATAACAGTGACACAGCAGCACAGAGGATGTCAGGGGAGGAGGGTTCTGATCCGGTGAGGGGTTATATATAACAGTGACACAGCAGCACAGAGGATGTCAGGGGAGGAGGGTTCTGATCCGGTGAGGGCTTATATATAACAGTGACACAGCAGCACAGAGGATGTCAGGAGAGGAGGGTTCTGATCCGGTGAGGGGGTTATATATATAACAGTGACACAGCAGCACAGAGGATGTCAGGAGAGGAGGGTTCTGATCCGGTGAGGGGGTTATATATATAACAGTGACACAGCAGCACAGAGGATGTCAGGGGAGGAGGGTTCTGATCCGGTGAGGGGTTATATAACAGTGACACAGCAGCACAGAGGATGTCAGGGGAGGAGGGTTCTGATCCGGTGAGGGGGTTATATATAACAGTGACACAGCAGCACAGAGGATGTCAGGAGAGGAGGGTTCTGATCCGGTGAGGGGTTATATATAACAGTGACACAGCAGCACAGAGGATGTCAGGGGAGGAGGGTTCTGATCCGGTGAGGGGGTTATATATAACAGTGACCCAGCAGCACAGAGGATGTCAGGAGAGGAGGGTTCTGATCCGGTGATGGGGTTATATATATAACAGTGACACAGCAGCACAGAGGATGTCAGGAGAGGAGGGTTCTGATCCGGTGATGGGGTTATATATATAACAGTGACACAGCAGCACAGAGGATGTCAGGGGAGGAGGGTTCTGATCCGGTGAGGGGGTTATATAACAGTGATCCAGCAGCACAGAGGATGTCAGGGGAGGAGGGTTCTGATCCGGTGTGGGCTTATATATAACAGTGACCCAGCAGCACAGAGGATGTCAGGGGAGGAGGGTTCTGATCCGGTGAGGGCTTATATATAACAGTGACCCAGCAGCACAGAGGATGTCAGGGGCGGAGGGTTCTGATCCGGTGAGGGGGTTATATATAACAGTGACACAGCAGCACAGAGGATGTCAGGAGAGGAGGGTTCTGATCCGGTGAGGGGGTTATATATATAACAGTGACACAGCAGCACAGAGGATGTCAGGGGAGGAGGGTTCTGATCCGGTGTGGGCTTATATATAACAGTGACCCAGCAGCACAGAGGATGTCAGGGGAGGAGGGTTCTGATCCGGTGAGGGCTTATATATAACAGTGACCCAGCAGCACAGAGGATGTCAGGGGCGGAGGGTTCTGATCCGGTGAGGGGGTTATATATAACAGTGACACAGCAGCACAGAGGATGTCAGGAGAGGAGGGTTCTGATCCGGTGAGGTGGTTATATATAACAGTGACCCAGCAGCACAGAGGATGTCAGGGGAGGAGGGTTCTGATCCGGTGAGGGGGTTATATAGAACAATGACCCAGCAGCACAGAGGATGTCAGGGGCGGAGGGTTCTGATCCGGTGAGGGGTTATATATAACAGTGACCCAGCAGCACAGAGGATGTCAGGAGAGGAGGGTTCTGATCCGGTGAGGGGGTTATATATAACAGTGACACAGCAGCACAGAGGATGTCAGGGGAGGAGGGTTCTGATCCGGTGAGGTGGTTATATATAACAGTGACCCAGCAGCACAGAGGATGTCAGGGGAGGAGGGTTCTGATCCGGTGAGGGGATTATATATAACAGTGACACAGCAGCACAGAGGATGTCAGGGGAGGCGGGTTCTGATCCGGTGAGGGGTTATATATAACAGTGACCCAGCAGAACAGAGGATGTCAGGGGAGGAGGGTTCTGATCCAGTGAGGGGGTTATATATAACAGTGACACAGCAGCACAGAGGATGTCAGGAGAGGAGGGTTCTGATCCGGTGAGGTGGTTATATATAACAGTGACCCAGCAGCACAGAGGATGTCAGGGGAGGAGGGTTCTGATCCGGTGATGGGGTTATATATATAACAGTGACCCAGCAGCACAGAGGATGTCAGGGGAGGAGGGTTCTGATCCGGTGAGGGGTTATATATAACAGTGACACAGCAGCACAGAGGATGTCAGGGGAGGAGGGTTCTGATCCGGTGAGGGGTTATATATAACAGTGACCCAGCAGAACAGAGGATGTCAGGAGAGGAGGGTTCTGATCCGGTGAGGGCTTATATATGAAAGAGACACAGCAGCACAGAGGATGTCAGGGGAGGAGGGTTCTGATCCGGTGAGGGGGTTATATATATAACAGTGACCCAGCAACACAGAGGATGTCAGGGGAGGAGGGTTCTGATCCGGTGAGGGGGTTATATATAACAGTGACCCAGCAGCACAGAGGATGTCAGGGGAGGAGGGTTCTGATCCGGTGAGGGGGTTATATATAAAAGTGACCCAGCAGCACAGAGGATGTCAGGAGAGGAGGGTTCTGATCCGGTGAGGGGGTTATATATAACAGTGACACAGCAGCACAGAGGATGTCAGGGGAGGAGGGTTCTGATCCGGTGAGGGGGTTATATATAACAGTGACACAGCAGCACAGAGGATGTCAGGGGAGGAGGGTTCTGATCCGGTGAGGGGTTATATATAACAGTGACCCAGCAGCACAGAGGATGTCAGTGGAGGAGGGTTCTGATCCGGTGAGGGGGTTATATATAACAGTGACACAGCAGCACAGAGGATGTCAGGGGAGGAGGGTTCTGATCCGGTGAGGGGGTTATATATAACAGTGACCCAGCAGCACAGAGGATGTCAGGAGAGGAGGGTTCTGATCCGGTGAGGGGGTTATATATAACAGTGACCCAGCAGCACAGAGGATGTCAGGGGAGGAGGGTTCTGATCCGGTGAGGGGGTTATATATAACAGTGACCCAGCAGCACAGAGGATGTCAGGGGAGGAGGGTTCTGATCCGGTGAGGGGATTATATATAACAGTGACACAGCAGCACAGAGGATGTCAGGGGAGGAGGGTTCTGATCCGGTGAGGGGTTATATATAACAGTGACCCAGCAGCACAGAGGATGTCAGGGGAGGAGTGTTCTGATCCGGTGACGGGTTATATATAACAGTGACACAGCAGCACAGAGGATGTCAGGAGAGGAGGGTTCTGATCCGGTGAGGGGGTTATATATAACAGTGACACAGCAGCACAGAGGATGTCAGGGGAGGAGGGTTCTGATCCGGTGAGGGGGTTATATATAACAGTGACCCAGCAGCACAGAGGATGTCAGGAGAGGAGGGTTCTGATCCGGTGAGGGGATTATATATAACAGTGACACAGCAGCACAGAGGATGTGAGGGGAGGAGGGTTCTGATCCGGTGAGGGGGTTATATATAACAGTGACCCAGCAGCACAGAGGATGTCAGGGGAGGAGGGTTCTGATCCGGTGAGTGGGTTATATATAACAGTGACCCAGCAGCACAGAGGATGTCAGGGGAGGAGGGTTCTGATCCGGTGAGGGGGTTATATATAACAGTGACCCAGCAGCACAGAGGATTTCAGGAGAGGAGTGTTCTGATCCGGTGAGGGGGTTATATATAACAGTGACCCAGCAGCACAGAGGATGTCAGGGGAGGAGGGTTCTGATCCGGTGAGGGGATTATATATAACAGTGACACAGCAGCACAGAGGATGTGAGGGGAGGAGGGTTCTGATCCGGTGAGGGGGTTATATATAACAGTGACCCAGCAGCACAGAGGATGTCAGGGGAGGAGGGTTCTGATCCGGTGAGTGGGTTATATATAACAGTGACCCAGCAGCACAGAGGATTTCAGGGGAGGAGGGTTCTGATCCGGTGAGGGCTTATATATAACAGTGACCCAGCAGCACAGAGGATGTCAGGGGAGGAGGGTTCTGATCCGGTGAGGGCTTATATATAACAGTGACACAGCAGCACAGAGGATGTCAGGAGAGGAGGGTTCTGATCCGGTGAGGGGGTTATATATAACAGTCACACAGCAGCACAGAGGATGTCAGGAGAGGAGGGTTCTGATCCGATGAGGGGTTATATATATAACAGTGACCCAGCAGCACAGAGGATGTCAGGGGAGGAGGGTTCTGATCCGGTGAGTAGGTTATATATAACAGTGACCCAGCAGCACAGAGGATTTCAGGAGAGGAGTGTTCTGATCTGGTGAGGGGGTTATATATAACAGTGACCCAGCAGCACAGAGGATTTCAGGAGAGGAGGGTTCTGATCCGGTGAGGGGGTTAGATATAACAGTCACACAGCAGCACAGAGGATGTCAGGAGAGGAGTGTTCTGATCTGGTGAGGGGGTTATATATAACAGTGACCCAGCAGCACAGAGGATGTAAGGGGAGGAGGGTTCTGATCCGGTGAGGGGGTTATATATAACAGTGACCCAGCAGCACAGAGGATGTAAGGGGAGGAGGGTTCTGATCCGGTGAGGGGGTTATATATAACAGTGACCCAGCAGCACAGAGGATGTCAGGGGAGGAGGGTTCTGATCCGGTGATGGGCTTATATATAACAGTGACCCAGCAGCACAGAGGATGTCAGGGGAGGAGGGTTCTGATCCGGTGAGGGGTTATATATAACAGTGACACAGCAGCACAGAGGATGTCAGGAGAGGAGGGTTCTGATCCGGTGAGGGGTTATATATAACAGTGACACAGCAGCACAGAGGATGTCAGGGGAGGAGGGTTCTGATCCGGTGAGGGGTTATATATAACAGTGACACAGCAGCACAGAGGATGTCAGGGGAGGAGGGTTCTGATCCGGTGAGGGCTTATATATAACAGTGACACAGCAGCACAGAGGATGTCAGGAGAGGAGGGTTCTGATCCGGTGAGGGCTTATATATAACAGTGACACAGCAGCACAGAGGATGTCAGGGGAGGAGGGTTCTGATCCGGTGAGGAGTTATATATAACAGTGACCCAGCAGCACAGAGGATGTCAGGAGAGGAGGGTTCTGATCCGGTGAGGGGGTTATATATATAACAGTGACACAGCAGCACAGAGGATGTCAGGGGAGGAGGGTTCTGATCCGGTGAGGGGGTTATATATAACAGTGACCCAGCAGCACAGAGGATGTCAGGAGAGGAGGGTTCTGATCCGGTGAGGGGTTATATATAACAGTGACACAGCAGCACAGAGGATGTCAGGGGAGGAGGGTTCTGATCCGGTGAGGGGGTTATATATAACAGTGACCCAGCAGCACAGAGGATGTCAGGAGAGGAGGGTTCTGATCCGGTGAGGGGGTTATATATATAACAGTGACACAGCAGCACAGAGGATGTCAGGAGAGGAGGGTTCTGATCCGGTGAGGGGGTTATATATATAACAGTGACCCAGCAGCACAGAGGATGTCAGGAGAGGAGGGTTCTGATCCGGTGAGGGGGTTATATATAACAGTGACCCAGCAGCACAGAGGATGTCAGGGGAGGAGGGTTCTGATCCGGTGAGGGGGTTATATATAACAGTGACCCAGCAGCACAGAGGATGTCAGGAGAGGAGGGTTCTGATTCGGTGAGGGGGTTATATATAACAGTGACACAGCAGCACAGAGGATGTCAGGAGAGGAGGGTTCTGATCCGGTGAGGGGTTATATATAGAACAGTGACACAGCAGCACAGAGGATGTCAGGGGAGGAGGGTTCTGATCCGGTGAGGGGTTATATAACAGTGACACAGCAGCACAGAGGATGTCAGGGGAGGAGGGTTCTGATCCGGTGAGGGGGTTATATATAACAGTGACACAGCAGCACAGAGGATGTCAGGAGAGGAGGGTTCTGATCCGGTGAGGGGGTTATATATAACAGTGACCCAGCAGCACAGAGGATGTCAGGGGAGGAGGGTTCTGATCCGGTGAGGGGGTTATATATAACAGTGACCCAGCAGCACAGAGGATGTCAGGAGAGGAGGGTTCTGATCCGGTGAGGGGATTATATATAACAGTGACACAGCAGCACAGAGGATGTCAGGGGAGGAGGGTTCTGATCCGGTGAGGGGATTATATATAACAGTGACACAGCAGCACAGAGGATGTCAGGGGAGGAGGGCTCTGATCCGGTGACGGGTTATATATAACAGTGACACAGCAGCACAGAGGATGTCAGGAGAGGAGGGTTCTGATCCGGTGAGGGGTTATATATAACAGTGACACAGCAGCACAGAGGATGTCAGGAGAGGAGGGTTCTGATCCGGTGAGGGGGTTATATATAACAGTGACACAGCAGCACAGAGGATGTCAGGGGAGGAGGGTTCTGATCCGGTGAGGGGGTTATATATAACAGTGACCCAGCAGCACAGAGGATGTCAGGAGAGGAGGGTTCTGATCCGGTGAGGGGTTATATATAACAGTGACACAGCAGCACAGAGGATGTCAGGGGAGGAGGGTTCTGATCCGGTGAGGGGGTTATATATAACAGTGACCCAGCAGCACAGAGGATTTCAGGAGAGGAGTGTTCTGATCTGGTGAGGGGGTTATATATAACAGTGACCCAGCAGCACAGAGGATGTCAGGGGAGGAGGGTTCTGATCCGGTGAGGGGGTTATATATAACAGTGACACAGCAGCACAGAGGATGTCAGGGGAGGAGGGTTCTGATCCGGTGAGGGCTTATATATAACAGTGACACAGCAGCACAGAGGATGTCAGGAGAGGAGGGTTCTGATCCGGTGAGGGGGTTATATATAACAGTCACACAGCAGCACAGAGGATGTCAGGAGAGGAGGGTTCTGATCCGATGAGGGGTTATATATATAACAGTGACCCAGCAGCACAGAGGATGTCAGGGGAGGAGGGTTCTGATCCGGTGAGGGGGTTATATATAACAGTGACCCAGCAGCACAGAGGATGTCAGGGGAGGAGGGTTCTGATCCGGTGAGGGGGTTATATATAACAGTGACCCAGCAGCACAGAGGATTTCAGGAGAGGAGTGTTCTGATCTGGTGAGGGGGTTATATATAACAGTGACCCAGCAGCACAGAGGATGTCAGGGGAGGAGGGTTCTGATCCGGTGAGGGGGTTATATATAACAGTGACCCAGCAGCACAGAGGATGTCAGGGGAGGAGGGTTCTGATCCGGTGAGGGGGTTATATATAACAGTGACCCAGCAGCACAGAGGATGTCAGGGGAGGAGGGTTCTGATCCGGTGAGGGGCTTATATATAACAGTGACCCAGCAGCACAGAGGATGTCAGGAGAGGAGGGTTCTGATCCGGTGAGGGGGTTATATATAACAGTGACACAGCAGCACAGAGGATGTCAGGGGAGGAGGGTTCTGATCCGGTGAGGGGTTATATATAACAGTGACACAGCAGCACAGAGGATGTCAGGAGAGGAGGGTTCTGATCCGGTGAGGGGGTTATATATAACAGTGACACAGCAGCACAGAGGATGTCAGGAGAGGAGGGTTCTGATCCGGTGAGGGGTTATATATAACAGTGACCCAGCAGCACAGAGGATGTCAGGAGAGGAGGGTTCTGATCCGGTGAGGGCTTATATATAACAGTGACACAGCAGCACAGAGGATGTCAGGGGCGGAGGGTTCTGATCCGGTGAGGGGGTTATATATAACAGTGACACAGCAGCACAGAGGATGTCAGGGGAGGAGGGTTCTGATCCGGTGAGGGGGTTATATATAACAGTGACCCAGCAGCACAGAGGATGTCAGGAGAGGAGGGTTCTGATCCGGTGAGGGGGTTATATATATAACAGTGACACAGCAGCACAGAGGATGTCAGGGGAGGAGGGTTCTGATCCGGTGAGGGGTTATATAACAGTGACACAGCAGCACAGAGGATGTCAGGGGAGGAGGGTTCTGATCCGGTGAGGGGGTTATATATAACAGTGACACAGCAGCACAGAGGATGTCAGGAGAGGAGGGTTCTGATCCGGTGAGGGGTTATATATAACAGTGACACAGCAGCACAGAGGATGTCAGGAGAGGAGGGTTCTGATCCGGTGATGGGGTTATATATATAACAGTGACACAGCAGCACAGAGGATGTCAGGGGAGGAGGGTTCTGATCCGGTGTGGGCTTATATATAACAGTGACCCAGCAGCACAGAGGATGTCAGGGGAGGAGGGTTCTGATCCGGTGAGGGCTTATATATAACAGTGACCCAGCAGCACAGAGGATGTCAGGGGCGGAGGGTTCTGATCCGGTGAGGGGGTTATATATAACAGTGACACAGCAGCACAGAGGATGTCAGGAGAGGAGGGTTCTGATCCGGTGAGGGGGTTATATATAACAGTGACACAGCAGCACAGAGGATGTCAGGGGAGGAGGGTTCTGATCCGGTGAGGGGGTTATATAGAACAATGACCCAGCAGCACAGAGGATGTCAGGGGAGGAGGGTTCTGATCCGGTGAGGGGGTTATATATAACAGTGACACAGCAGCACAGAGGATGTCAGGGGCGGAGGGTTCTGATCCGGTGAGGGGTTATATATAACAGTGACCCAGCAGCACAGAGGATGTCAGGAAAGGAGGGTTCTGATCCGGTGAGGGGGTTATATATAACAGTGACACAGCAGCACAGAGGATGTCAGGGGAGGAGGGTTCTGATCCGGTGAGGTGGTTATATATAACAGTGACCCAGCAGCACAGAGGATGTCAGGGGAGGAGGGTTCTGATCCGGTGAGGGGATTATATATAACAGTGACACAGCAGCACAGAGGATGTCAGGGGAGGCGGGTTCTGATCCGGTGAGGGGTTATATATAACAGTGACCCAGCAGAACAGAGGATGTCAGGGGAGGAGGGTTCTGATCCAGTGAGGGGGTTATATATAACAGTGACACAGCAGCACAGAGGATGTCAGGAGAGGAGGGTTCTGATCCGGTGAGGTGGTTATATATAACAGTGACCCAGCAGCACAGAGGATGTCAGGAGAGGAGGGTTCTGATCCGGTGAGGGGTTATATATAACAGTGACACAGCAGCACAGAGGATGTCAGGGGAGGAGGGTTCTGATCCGGTGAGGGGTTATATATAACAGTGACCCAGCAGAACAGAGGATGTCAGGAGAGGAGGGTTCTGATCCGGTGAGGGGTTATATATAACAGTGACCCAGCAGCACAGAGAATGTCAGGGGAGGAGGGTTCTGATCCGGTGAGGGCTTATATATGAAAGAGACACAGCAGCACAGAGGATGTCAGGGGAGGAGGGTTCTGATCCGGTGAGGGGGTTATATATATAACAGTGACCCAGCAACACAGAGGATGTCAGGGGAGGAGGGTTCTGATCCGGTGAGGGGGTTATATATAACAGTGACCCAGCAGCACAGAGGATGTCAGGGGAGGAGGGTTCTGATCCGGTGAGGGGGTTATATATAACAGTGACCCAGCAGCACAGAGGATGTCAGGAGAGGAGGGTTCTGATCCGGTGAGGGGGTTATATATAACAGTGACCCAGCAGCACAGAGGATGTCAGGGGAGGAGGGTTCTGATCCGGTGTGGGGTTATATATAACAGTGACACAGCAGCACAGAGGATGTCAGGGGAGGAGTGTTCTGATCCGGTGAGGGCTTATATTTAACAGTGACACAGCAGCACAGAGGATGTCAGGGGAGGAGGGTTCTGATCCGGTGAGGGGGTTATATATAACAGTGACACAGCAGCACAGAGGATGTCAGGGGAGGAGGGTTCTGATCCGGTGAGGTGGTTATATATAACAGTGACACAGCAGCACAGAGGATGTCAGGGGAGGAGGGTTCTGATCCGGTGAGGGGTTATATATAACAGTGACACAGCAGTACAGAGGATGTCAGGGGAGGAGGGTTCTGATCCGGTGAGGGGTTATATATAACAGTGACACAGCAGCACAGAGGATGTCAGGAGAGGAGGGTTCTGATCCGGTGATGGGGTTATATATATAACAGTGACACAGCAGCACAGAGGATGTCAGGGGAGGAGGGTTCTGATCCGGTGTGGGCTTATATATAACAGTGACCCAGCAGCACAGAGGATGTCAGGGGAGGAGGGTTCTGATCCGGTGAGGGCTTATATATAACAGTGACCCAGCAGCACAGAGGATGTCAGGGGCGGAGGGTTCTGATCCGGTGAGGGGGTTATATATAACAGTGACACAGCAGCACAGAGGATGTCAGGAGAGGAGGGTTCTGATCCGGTGAGGGGGTTATATATAACAGTGACACAGCAGCACAGAGGATGTCAGGGGAGGAGGGTTCTGATCCGGTGAGGGGGTTATATAGAACAATGACCCAGCAGCACAGAGGATGTCAGGGGAGGAGGGTTCTGATCCGGTGAGGGGGTTATATATAACAGTGACACAGCAGCACAGAGGATGTCAGGGGCGGAGGGTTCTGATCCGGTGAGGGGTTATATATAACAGTGACCCAGCAGCACAGAGGATGTCAGGAGAGGAGGGTTCTGATCCGGTGAGGGGGTTATATATAACAGTGACACAGCAGCACAGAGGATGTCAGGGGAGGAGGGTTCTGATCCGGTGAGGTGGTTATATATAACAGTGACCCAGCAGCACAGAGGATGTCAGGGGAGGAGGGTTCTGATCCGGTGAGGGGATTATATATAACAGTGACACAGCAGCACAGAGGATGTCAGGGGAGGCGGGTTCTGATCCGGTGAGGGGTTATATATAACAGTGACCCAGCAGAACAGAGGATGTCAGGGGAGGAGGGTTCTGATCCAGTGAGGGGGTTATATATAACAGTGACACAGCAGCACAGAGGATGTCAGGAGAGGAGGGTTCTGATCCGGTGAGGTGGTTATATATAACAGTGACCCAGCAGCACAGAGGATGTCAGGAGAGGAGGGTTCTGATCCGGTGAGGGGTTATATATAACAGTGACACAGCAGCACAGAGGATGTCAGGGGAGGAGGGTTCTGATCCGGTGAGGGGTTATATATAACAGTGACCCAGCAGAACAGAGGATGTCAGGAGAGGAGGGTTCTGATCCGGTGAGGGGTTATATATAACAGTGACCCAGCAGCACAGAGAATGTCAGGGGAGGAGGGTTCTGATCCGGTGAGGGCTTATATATGAAAGAGACACAGCAGCACAGAGGATGTCAGGGGAGGAGGGTTCTGATCCGGTGAGGGGGTTATATATATAACAGTGACCCAGCAACACAGAGGATGTCAGGGGAGGAGGGTTCTGATCCGGTGAGGGGGTTATATATAACAGTGACCCAGCAGCACAGAGGATGTCAGGGGAGGAGGGTTCTGATCCGGTGAGGGGGTTATATATAACAGTGACCCAGCAGCACAGAGGATGTCAGGAGAGGAGGGTTCTGATCCGGTGAGGGGGTTATATATAACAGTGACCCAGCAGCACAGAGGATGTCAGGGGAGGAGGGTTCTGATCCGGTGTGGGGTTATATATAACAGTGACACAGCAGCACAGAGGATGTCAGGGGAGGAGTGTTCTGATCCGGTGAGGGCTTATATTTAACAGTGACACAGCAGCACAGAGGATGTCAGGGGAGGAGGGTTCTGATCCGGTGAGGGGGTTATATATAACAGTGACACAGCAGCACAGAGGATGTCAGGGGAGGAGGGTTCTGATCCGGTGAGGTGGTTATATATAACAGTGACACAGCAGCACAGAGGATGTCAGGGGAGGAGGGTTCTGATCCGGTGAGGGGTTATATATAACAGTGACACAGCAGCACAGAGGATGTCAGGGGAGGAGGGTTCTGATCCGGTGAGGGGTTATATATAACAGTGACACAGCAGCACAGAGGATGTCAGGGGAGGAGGGTTCTGATCCGGTGAGGGGTTATATATGCAACACCCTCGCCGATGCAATGGCGAGGTAGTGCTTGCGAATACGTCCCACCTGTAGGTAACACCATATTACACTACATGGTCCTGATAGGATCAAGGGGAAATTGCAGTGGTTAATCCTGCCTGGCAAGGCAGATGTTAATGTATGATGTAATTATGTCAACCAATGTCTGTGTTACATCCTGTGCTTTGTGAGCTGAGATGTGATTGGAGGAGCAGCCACCACCTGACCAAAGGGAGGTAATAAAACCTCTGGCCCAGGAATGTTCTGGAGCACTCTTAGAGAGTTAGACTGAGAGAAGTCTCTCAGTCTATGTAGTGAGTGAGTGAGTAAATCTCTGTCTAGCCCATACCAGAGCAGGAAGAGCCTAGCCCCTGCCTCTGAAGAGTGGAGCTATTAGACTAGAGTAGTGTAGTGAGGAAAGGGGTATCGTTCCTACCTTCAAGGGTGATACCTGAAGAGATCCAGGACAAGCTGAAGCTTCCTATAAGGACACAGCTGCCACCCAGCCTGCCCTCTACTTCCAGGCTGGTGAACTATCTCCTGAGGCTCCCTCCAACTCACATCTCGGCACCCTACCTACCTGTTAAAGGCACGTTTTCTGCAGTTCCTGCCGGTTGCAATAAACTGTAAGTTGTTTGCTTCAACTTCTGCCTCCGTCTGGTCCCTGCTAATACAACTACCCTCATCACCGGCACCCTGTCCATCACCCAGAGACTCACACTCGGGACATTAAGGGGTTGCCCCAGGGAGATCCGCTATAGCAGCCTCTCCCTCATCATTTCTTGCCAACACCACCCTGCTGGAGACCTGCCAGGCTGTAGGACAGCCCTCCGGTTCCCCCGTACCAAGCACCGTGACAATAGCGTGCTTAGGCCGCAACCGCCAGCCACTCCGGTACAGCGGGCCCCGGCTGCCTCCAGGCCTCACCTCAAGGGCTAGGCCCCGGTGGGGGATGTTGCATATATAACAGTGATCCAGCAGCACAGAGGATGTCAGGAGAGGAGGGTTCTGATCCGGTGAGGGGGTTATATATATAACAGTGACCCAGCAGCACAGAGGATGTCAGGGGAGGAGGGTTCTGATCCGGTGAGGGGGTTATATAACAGTGATCCAGCAGCACAGAGGATGTCAGGAGAGGAGGGTTCTGATCCGGTGAGGGGGTTATATAACAGTGACCCAGCAGCACAGAGGATGTCAGGGGAGGAGGGTTCTGATCCGGTGAGGGCTTATATATAACAGTGACACAGCAGCACAGAGGATGTCAGGGGAGGAGGGTTCTGATCCGGTGAGGGGGTTATATATAACAGTGACCCAGCAGCACAGAGGATGTCAGGAGAGGAGGGTTCTGATCCGGTGAGGGGGTTAGATATAACAGTGACACAGCAGCACAGAGGATGTCAGGAGAGGAGGGTTCTGATCCGGTGAGGGGGTTATATATAACAGTGATCCAGCAGCACAGAGGATGTCAGGAGAGGAGGGTTCTGATCCGGTGAGGGGGTTATATATAACAGTGATCCAGCAGCACAGAGGATGTCAGGGGAGGAGGGTTCTGATCCGGTGAGGGGTTATATATAACAGTGACACAGCAGCACAGAGGATGTCAGGGGAGGAGTGTTCTGATCCGGTGAGGGGTTATATATAACAGTGACCCAGCAGAACAGAGGATGTCAGGAGAGGAGGGTTCTGATCCGGTGAGGGGTTATATATAACAGTGACCCAGCAGCACAGAGAATGTCAGGGGAGGAGGGTTCTGATCCGGTGAGGGGCTTATATATGAAAGTGACACAGCAGCACAGAGGATGTCAGGGGAGGAGGGTTCTGATCCGGTGAGGGGGTTATATATATAACAGTGACCCAGCAACACAGAGGATGTCAGGGGAGGAGGGTTCTGATCCGGTGAGGGGGTTATATATAACAGTGACCCAGCAGCACAGAGGATGTCAGGGGAGGAGGGTTCTGATCCGGTGAGGGCTTATATATAACAGTGACCCAGCAGCACAGAGGATGTCAGGGGAGGAGGGTTCTGATCCGGTGAGGGCTTATATTTAACAGTGACACAGCAGCACAGAGGATGTCAGGGGAGGAGTGTTCTGATCCGGTGAGGGCTTATATTTAACAGTGACACAGCAGCACAGAGGATGTCAGGGGAGGAGGGTTCTGATCCGGTGAGGGGGTTATATATAACAGTGACACAGCAGCACAGAGGATGTCAGGGGAGGAGGGTTCTGATCCGGTGAGGGGTTATATATAACAGTGACCCAGCAGCACAGAGGATGTCAGTGGAGGAGGGTTCTGATCCGGTGAGGGGGTTATATATAACAGTGACCCAGCAGCACAGAGGATGTCAGGGGAGGAGGGTTCTGATCCGGTGAGGGGTTATATATAACAGTGACACAGCAGCACAGAGGATGTCAGGAGAGGAGGGTTCTGATCCGGTGAGGGGGTTATATATAACAGTGACACAGCAGCACAGAGGATGTCAGGGGAGGAGTGTTCTGATCCGGTGAGGGGGTTATATATAACAGTGACACAGCAGCATAGAGGATGTCAGGGGAGGAGTGTTCTGATCCGGTGAGGGGGTTATATATAACAGTGACACAGCAGCACAGAGGATGTCAGGGGAGGAGGGTTCTGATCCGGTGAGGGGTTATATATAACAGTGATCCAGCAGCACAGAGGATGTCAGGAGAGGAGGGTTCTGATCTGGTGAGGGGGTTATATATATAACAGTGACACAGCAGCACAGAGGATGTCAGGAGAGGAGGGTTCTGATCTGGTGAGGGGGTTATATATATAACAGTGACCCAGCAGCACAGAGGATGTCAGGGGAGGAGGGTTCTGATCCGGTGAGGGGGTTATATATAACAGTGACCCAGCAGCACAGAGGATGTCAGGGGAGGAGGGTTCTGATCCGGTGAGGGGGTTATATATAACAGTGACCCAGCAGCACAGAGGATGTCAGGGGAGGAGGGTTCTGATCCGGTGAGGGGGTTATATATAACAGTGACCCAGCAGCACAGAGGATGTCAGGGGCGGAGGGTTCTGATCCGGTGAGGGGGTTATATATAACAGTGACACAGCAGCACAGAGGATGTCAGGGGAGGAGGGTTCTGATCCGGTGAGGGGTTATATATAACAGTGACACAGCAGCACAGAGGATGTCAGGGGAGGAGGGTTCTGATCCGGTGAGGGGGTTATATATAACAGTGACCCAGCAGCACAGAGGATGTCAGGGGAGAAGGGTTCTGATCCGGTGAGGGGTTATATATAACAGTGACACAGCAGCACAGAGGATGTCAGGGGAGGAGGGTTCTGATCCGGTGAGGTGGTTATATATAACAGTGACACAGCAGCACAGAGGATGTCAGGAGAGGAGGGTTCTGATCCGGTGAGGGGGTTATATATATAACAGTGACCCAGCAGCACAGAGGATGTCAGGGGAGGAGTGTTCTGATCCGGTGAGGGGGTTATATATAACAGTGACCCAGCAGCACAGAGGATGTCAGGGGCGGAGGGTTCTGATCCGGTGAGGGGGTTATATATATAACAGTGACCCAGCAGCACAGAGGATGTCAGGGGCGGAGGGTTCTGATCCGGTGAGGGGTTATATATAACAGTGACCCAGCAGCACAGAGGATGTCAGGGGCGGAGGGTTCTGATCCGGTGAGGGGGTTATATATATAACAGTGACCCAGCAGCACAGAGGATGTCAGGGGCGGAGGGTTCTGATCCGGTGAGGGGTTATATATAACAGTGACCCAGCAGCACAGAGGATGTCAGGGGAGGAGGGTTCTGATCCGGTGAGGGGTTATATATAACAGTGACACAGCAGCACAGAGGATGTCAGGGGAGGAGGGTTCTGATCCGGTGAGGGGTTATATATAACAGTGACACAGCAGCACAGAGGATGTCAGGGGCGGAGGGTTCTGATCCGGTGAGGGGGTTATATATAACAGTGACACAGCAGCACAGAGGATGTCAGGGGAGGAGGGTTCTGATCCGGTGAGGGGTTATATATAACAGTGACACAGCAGCACAGAGGATGTCAGGGGAGGAGGGTTCTGATCCGGTGAGGGGGTTATATATAACAGTGACCCAGCAGCACAGAGGATGTCAGGGGAGGAGGGTTCTGATCCGGTGAGGGGTTATATATAACAGTGATCCAGCAGCACAGAGGATGTCAGGGGAGGAGGGTTCTGATCCGGTGAGGTGGTTATATATAACAGTGACACAGCAGCACAGAGGATGTCAGGAGAGGAGGGTTCTGATCCGGTGAGGGGGTTATATATATAACAGTGACCCAGCAGCACAGAGGATGTCAGGGGAGGAGGGTTCTGATCCGGTGAGGGGGTTATATAACAGTGATCCAGCAGCACAGAGGATGTCAGGAGAGGAGGGTTCTGATCCGGTGAGGGGGTTATATATAACAGTGATCCAGCAGCACAGAGGATGTCAGGAGAGGAGGGTTCTGATCCGGTGAGGGGGTTATATATAACAGTGATCCAGCAGCACAGAGGATGTCAGGGGAGGAGGGTTCTGATCCGGTGAGGGGGTTATATATATATAACAGTGACCCAGCAGCACAGAGGATGTCAGGGGAGGAGGGTTCTGATCCGGTGAGGGGGTTATATAACAGTGATCCAGCAGCACAGAGGATGTCAGGAGAGGAGGGTTCTGATCCGGTGAGGGGGTTATATATAACAGTGATCCAGCAGCACAGAGGATGTCAGGAGAGGAGGGTTCTGATCCGGTGAGGGGGTTATATATAACAGTGACACAGCAGCACAGAGGATGTCAGGAGAGCTGGTGGGGGTCCCTTGAGTCTGGTGACAGGGGTAGTTGCTGAGTGGCCCCTCTGCTCTGTTATTGCCCCGGTCCGCTGGTGCCTTTCTTGCGGAGATACTAATTCCCTGGGCGAGTCCTGAGGTAAGTGCACACTCAGCAGCGGTGCTGAGGATTCATGGCCGGGGGGTGACGGCTGCTCCATCCTCCAGAATATAAACGACTTCATTACCGGGACGATTACATCTTCATTATGGAGGGATCAGCGCTAATGATGTTCAGTAAGAAAACCGATACATTGTAACGAGCTTCAGCAGTGATCATAGTCATCAGCGCAGTCACATTGTCGGACGTTTGTACAATACAGCTGGCTTTTGTTACAATGTATCAGTGTTTGGGTACAGTAACAGGGCTGGGTCCAGGAGCTGCTGCTCTATGGTGAAGGTCCTGGCAGGGCACTAGCACAGCATCTCCCATGATAATAACATGTATAGGAGATCAGTGGAGAAGTAGCAGGGGGCAGGTTGTGCTGGAGATGTCAGGCTCAGGGGGAGGTTAGTTCTATTGTGATTGCATTGAGGAGGAAGGTCCTGGCAGGGCACTAGTGAAGACTGTCTTATTAAAATATATGGAAGAGAGCAGTGGAGCTGTTGCCTTATGTCTTCCTACAACCCAATGCGACCAGCAGGGTCCGGAAGCTGTAGCCATACTCCCCCTGCTGGTCAGAGCAACAATTTTCTGCGGGTGACGTCACCTCTTGGCACCAGGAAGATACTTATATATAGATAGCTATAAGGTCCTGGCAGGGCACTAGTATGGATACCAGCAGCTCAGTATAGAATCTCATCAGGACATTTGTGATACTTCAACATTAATAACAAAAGGATCCAGAGAGAAAGAAAGATAATTGGTTACCATCAACACAATTGAGGTAGTGAGGAGGAGAGCTGCTGCAGGGAGCAGGGAGGCGTGAGGAGGAGGAAGAGAGCTGCTGCGAGAGAGAGGGGAGAGGTGAGGAGAGCTGCTGGAGGGGAGTTTGGAGAAGGAGAGTTGCTGCAGTGGAGTGGGGAGGGGTGAGCAGTAGAGCTGCTGTGGGGAAGAGGTAAGGAGAGCTGCTGTGGTGGAGCAGGGAGAGCAGAAGGGGAGCGCTGCTGTGGTGGAGCAGGGAGAGGAGCGCTGCTGCAGGGGAATAGGCAGAGGTGAAGAGCTGCTGCAAGGGAGTGGGGAGAGGGGAGAAAAGCTGCTGCGGGAAAGTAGGGAGAGGTGAGGAGGAGAGCTGCTGTGGGGCAGTGTGGGAGTGGTAAGGAGAAAAGCTGCTGTGGGGGAGAGGTTAGGAGAAGAGCTGCTGCAGGGGAATGTGGAGAGTTGAGGAGGTGAGCTGATGCAAGGGAGCAGGGAGAGGTGAGAAGAGCTGCTGCAGGGGTGTAAGGAGAGGTGATGAGGAGGCTGCTGCGGTGCGCAGGGAGAAATGAGGAGGAAAGTTGCTGCAGGAAGATGAGAAAAGGTAAGAAGAAGAGCTACTGTGATGGAGTGGGGAGCGGCGAGGAGAGCTAAAGCAGGGAAGTAGGGAGAAGTGAGGAGGAGAGTTGCTGCGGGGAGTGGGGAGAGGTAAAGAAGAGAACTGCTGTGGGGGAGCAGGGATAATTGAGGAGGAAAGTTACTGCAGGGGAATGGGAAAAGGTGAGAAGAAGAGCTGCTGTTATGGAGTGGGGAGAAGTGAGGAGGAGAGCTGCTGCAGGGGAGTGGGGAGAAGTAGAGCCACTCTGGGGTAGCAGGGGAGGTGAGGAGAAAAGCTGCTGTGGGTGAGCGGGAGAGGTGAGTAAAAGGAGAGCTGCTTTGGAGGAGAGGTGAGGAGAGCTGCTGTGGGGGAGTGGGAGAGGAAATGAGGAGGAGAGTGGGAGATGTGAGGAAGAGAACTGCTGTAGGGGAGGGGTGAGGAGGAGAGCTGCTGCAGCGGAATGGGGAGAGGTGAGGAGGTGAACTGCTGCAAGGGAGAGGGGAGAGGTGAGGAGAGTTGCTGTGGGGGAGAGGTGAGGAGGAGAGCTGCTGTGGGGGCTAGGGGTGAGGGAGGAGGAGAACTGCTGTGGGAAAGAGGTGAGGAGGAGAACTGCTGCAGGGGAATATAAAAAGGTGAAAAGAAGAGCTGCTGTAATGGAGTGGAGAGAGGTGAGAAGAAGAGAAAATGTGAAGGAGTGGGTAGAGGTGATGAGAGCTGCTGCAGTGAGGAGGAGAGTGTGAGGAGGAGAGTTTGGGCAGAGGAATGTGGGGAGAGGGGTGGTGGGGAGAGGGGTGGCGGAGAGAGCTGCTGTTGAGGAGAGGTGAGGAGAGCTGCTGTGGGGCAAAGGTTGGGAGGAGAGCTGCTGCAAGGGAACAGGAGAGGTGAAGGTGAAAGCTGCTGTGAGGGAGTGGGATAGGTGAGGAGGAGATCTGCTGTGGGGGAACTGGATAGGTGAGGAGGAGATCTCCTCTAGGGGAATGGGATAGGAGAGGCAGAGAGCTGCTGTGGGGGAGAGGTGAGGAGGAGAGCTACGGGGAGAGCTGCTGTGGAGTATATGTTAGGGGGAGGGCTGCTGTGGGAGGGAGGAAGGAGAGTTGACTTGGGGGGAGAGGTGAGCTGCAATGAGGGAGCAGGAAAGGCGAGGAGGAGAGCTGCTGTGGGGGAGTGATATAAGTCAGGAGGAGGGCTGCTGTAGGGGAGAGCTGCTGTGGAGGAAAGGGGAGGAGGAGAGCAGCTGTGGGGGAGTGATATAAGTTAGGAGGAGGGCTGCTGTAGGGGAGAGGTGAGGAGGAGAGCTGCTGAGGAGGAAAGGGGAGGAGGAGAGCTGCTGTGGAGGAAAGGGGAGGAGGAGAGCAGCTGTGGGGGAGTGATATAAGTCAGGAGGAGAGCTGCTGTGGGGGAGTGAAAGCAGTCAGGAGGAGAGCTGCTGTACGTGAGAGGTGAGGGGGAGAGCTGCTGTGGAGGAAAGGTGGGGGGAGAGCTGCTGTGGAGGAAAGGTGGGGGGAGAGCTGCTGTGGAGGAAAGGTGGGGGAGAGCTACTGTGGAGGAAAGGTGGGGGAGAGCTGCTGTGGAGGAAAGGTGGGGGAGATATGAGGACGAGAGCTGCAGGAGGGGAATGGCAAGAGGTGAGGGGAAAAGCTGGGAACTACTGCAGGGGAGCAGGGAGAGGTGATGAGGAGAGCCGCAGCGGGGGAGCAGGGATAGGCAAGGAGTTTCTGTCGGTGAGTGGAGAGGAGGAAGAGCTTTGACGGGGAAGAGCCCAGGGATTAGTATTTTGCCATTTTCCACCGTTTGGAGTCTGCTTATTATTAAGTAGCTGTAGGTAGGTGGTGGTATAACAGGGGGAGACCTACCTGCACTTAGTGTCTGTCCTGCACATCAGATTTGCCTGCAACTTGGAGATGATAATACAGATGACCCGGACGAAGATGACGAAGTTCACCTGTGCACAGAAGAGAGACCATCATGCACCCCACTTCCAGGACAAGCAAAAGTCAAAATATGTGCACCCCTTCTTCATTACTAGGGCCCCCAATGATGAGCAGGGACACAAACTTCTACATCACATGACAAGTTATATAACAATGTGGAATGGGCTTCCAAGGGTCCTACAGGAGGAGGTCCTAAACAAGGTGGAGGTCCTATCACCAATATTTTACCCCCAACAGCAGTAATATCTGCTGGTAAAGGGTTAAAAGTCATATCACCTAATATTATCTGACACTAATGTCCTGTACCTTAATGACACCCATTTTTTCTCATATGCAAATGAGTAGAGATGAGTAAACTTCTAAGAGAAGAGTCAGGTTTCCCTCAGGCTGCCAGCAAACCCCACACAGCTCAGTGTCCCTCCAGCTCTCTGCCCAAGCTCACAGGAAGTCCTTCCCAGGTCCCTCTACTTAGCAGCTGCAAAGGTGCAGGAGAGGTGAGGAGGAGAGCTGCTGTGGGGGACTGGGGAGAGGTGTAAAAAAGAGCTGCTGCAGATAAGAGGTGGGGAGGAGAGTTGCTGCGGGGTTCAGGGAGAGGTGAAAAGGGCAGCTGTTGCGAGGTGCAGTGAGAGGTGAGGAGGAGAGCTGCTGCAGAGGCACAGGGAGAGGTGAGGAGGAGAGCTGCTGTGGGGCGTAGGGGAGGTGAAGAGGAGAGCTGCTGCAGGGCACAGTGAGAGGTGAGGAGGAGAGCTGCTGCAGGGCACAGGGAGAGGTGAGGAGGAGAGCTGCTGTGGGAGCACAGGGAGAGGTGAGGAGGAGAGCTGCTGCAGGGCACAGGGAGAGGTGAGGAGGAGAGCTGCTGTGGGAGCGCAGGGAGAGGTGAGGAAGAGAGCTGCTGCACAGGCACAAGGAGAGGTGAGGAGGGGAGCTGTTGTAGGGCACAGGGAGAGGTGAGGAGGAGAGCTGCTGCAGGGCACAGGGAGAGGTGAGGGGGAGAGCTGCTGCAGGGCACAGGGAGAGGTGAGGAGGAGAGCTGCTGCATGGCACAGGGAGAGGTGAGGAGGAGAGCTGCTGCAGGGCACAGGGAGAGGTGAAGAGGAGAGCTGCTGCAGGGCACAGGGAGAGGTGAAGAGGAGAGCTGCTGCAGGGCACAAGGAGAGGTGAGGAGGGGAGCTGCTGCAGGGCACAAGGAGAGGTGAGGAGGGGAGCTGCTGCAGGGCACAGGGAGAGGTGAGGAGGAGAGTTGCTGCGGGGTTCAGGGAGAGGTGAAAAGGGGAGCAGTTGCGGGGTGCAGTGAGAGGAGAGGATGAGAGCTGCTGCAGAGGCGCAGGGAGAGATGAGGAGGAGAGCTGCTGCAGGGTGCAGGAATATGTGAGGAGGAGAGCTGCTGTGGGGTACAAGGAGAGGTGAGTAGGGGAGCTGCTGCAGGGCACAGGGAGAGGTGAGGAGGAGAGTTGCTGCTGGTTTCAGGGAGAGGTGAAAAGGGGAGCTGTTGTGGGGTGCAGTGAGAGGAGAGGAGGAGAGCTGCTGCAGAAGCGCAGGGATAGGTGAGGAGGAGCGCTGCTGTGGGGGAGCGGGGAGAGGTTAGAAGAAGAGCTGCAGCAGAGGTGCAGGAGAGGTGAGCAGGAGAGCTGCTGCAGAGGCGCAGGAGAGGTGAAGAGGAGAGCTGGTTCAGGGAGAGGTGAGGAGGAGAGCTGCTGTGGGGGACTGGGGAGAGGTTTAAAAAAGAGCTGCTGCAGATAAGAGGTGGGGAGGAGAGCTGCTGCAGGGGTGCAGGTAGAGGTGAGGAGGAGAGCTGCTGCAGAGGTGAGAATGAGAGATGCTGCGGGGGTACAGGGATAAGTGAGGAGGAGAGCTGTTGTTGGAGTGCAGGGAGAGGTGAGGAGGAGAGCTGCTGCAGTGTGCAGGAAGATGTGAGGAGGAGAGCTGCTGCGGGGTGCAAGGAGAGGTGAGGAGCTGCTGCAGGGCACAGGAAGAGGTGAGGAGGAGAGTTGCTCCGGGGGAGCAGAGAGAGGTGAGGAGGAGAGCTGCTGCAGGGCACAGCGAGAGGTGAGGGGGAGACCTGCTGCAGGCACTGGGAGAGGTGAGGAGGAGAGCTGCTGCAGGGCACGGGGAGAGGTGAGGAGGAGAGCCGCTGTGGGAGCGCAGGGAGAGGTGAGGAGGAGAGCTGCAGGGCACAGGAAGAGGTGAGGAGGAGAGCTGCTGCAGGGCACAGGTACAGGTGAGGAGGAGAGCTGCAGGGCATAGGGAGAGGTGAGGAGGAGAGCTGCTGCAGGGCACAGGGAGAGGTGAGAGGGAGAGGTGAGGGGGAGAGCTGCTGCAGGGCACAGGGAGAGGTGAGGAGGAGAGCTGCTGCAGGGCACAGGGAGAGGTGAGGAGGAGAGCTGCTGCAGGGCACAGGGAGAGGTGAGGAGGAGAGCTGCTGCAGGGCACAGGGAGAGGTGAGGAGGAGAGCTTCTGCAGGGCACAGGGAGAGGTGAGGAGGAGAGCTGCTGTGGGAGCGCAGGAGAGGTGAGGAGGAGAGCTACTGTAGGGCACAGGTAGAGGTGAGCAGGAGAGCTGCTGCAGGGCACAGGGAGAGGTGAGGAGGAGAGCTGCTGCATAGCACAGGAAGAGGTGAGGAGAGCTGCTGCAGGGCACAGGGAGAGGTTAGGGAGAGAGCTGCTGCAGGGATACAGGGAGAGGTGAGGAGGAGAGCTGCTGCACAGGCACAAGGAGAGGTGAGGATGAGAGCTGTTGTAGGGCACAGGGAGAGGTGAGGAGGAGAGCTGTTGTAGGGCACAGGGAGAGGTGAGGAGAGCTGCTGTGGGAGCGCAGGAGAGGTGAGGAGGACAGCTACTGTAGGGCACAGGTAGAGGTCAGGAGGAGAGCTGCTGCAGGGCACAGGGAGAGGTGAGGAGGAGAGCTGCTGCAGGGCACAGAGAGAGTTGAGGAGAGCTGCTGCAGGGCACAGGGAGAGGTGAGGGGGAGAGCTGCTGCAGGGGCACAGGGAAATTTGAGGAGGAGAGCTGCTGTGGGAGCACAGGGAGAGGTGAGGAGGAGAACTGCTGCACAGGCACAAGGAGAGGTGAGGAGGAGAGTTGCTGCAGGGCACAGGAAGAGGTGAGGAGGAGAGTTGCTGCAGGGCACAGGGAGAGGTGAGGAGGAGAGCTGCTGCAGGGCACAGGGAGAGGTGAGGAGGAGAGCTGCTGCAGGGCACAGGGATAGGTGAGGAGAGCTGCTTCAGGGCACAGGGAGAGGTGAGGAGGTGCGCTGCTGTGGGTGCGCAGGGAGAGGTTAGGAGGAGAGATGCTGCACAGGCACAAGGAGAGGTGAGGAGGAGAGCTGTTGTAGGGTACAGGGAGAGGTGAGGAGGAAAGCTGCTGCGGGGTGCAGGTAGAGGTGAGGAGGAGAGCTTCTGCAGGGCACAGGGAGAGGTGAGGAGGAGAGCTGCTGCAGGGCACAGAGAGAGGTGAGGAGGAGAGCTTCTGCAGGGCACAGGTAGAGGTGAGGAGGAGAGCTGCTGCAGGGCACAGAGAGAGTTGAGGAGAGCTGCTGCAGGGCACAGGGAGAGGTGAGGGGGAGAGCTGCTGCGGGGTGCAGGTAGAGGTGAGGAGGAGAGCTGCTGCAGGGCACAGGGAGAGGTGAGGAGGACAGCTGCTGCAGGGCACAGGGAGAGGTGAGGAGGAGAGCTGCTGCAGGGCACAGGGAGAGGTGAGGAGGAGAGCTGCTGCAGGGCACAGGGATAGGTGAGGGAGAGAGCTGCTGCAGGGATACAGGGAGAGGTGAGGAGGAGAGCTGCTGCACAGGCACAAGGAGAGGTGAGGATGAGAGCTGTTGTAGGGCACAGGGAGAGGTGAGGCGGAGAGCTGCTGCAGGGCACAGGGAGAGGTGAGGAGGAGAGCTGCTGCAGGGCACAGGGAGAGGTGAGGAGGAGAGCTGCTGCATGACACAGGGAGAGGTGAGGAGGAGAGCTGCTGCATGACACAGGGAGAGGTGAGGAGGAGAGCTGCTGCAGGGCACAGGGAGAGGTGAGGAGGATAGCTTCTGCAGGGCACAGGGAGAGGTGTGGAGGAGAGCTGCTGCAGGGCACAGGGAGAGGTGAGGAGAGCTGCTGTGGGAGCGCAGGAGAGGTGAGGAGGACAGCTACTGTAGGGCACAGGTAGAGGTCAGGAGGAGAGCTGCTGCAGGGCACAGGGAGAGGTGAGGAGGAGAGCTGCTGCAGGGCACAGAGAGAGTTGAGGAGAGCTGCTGCAGGGCACAGGGAGAGGTGAGGGGGAGAGCTGCTGCAGGGGCACAGGGAAATTTGAGGAGGAGAGCTGCTGTGGGAGCGCAGGGAGAGGTGAGGAGGAGAACTGCTGCACAGGCACAAGGAGAGGTGAGGAGGAGAGTTGCTGCAGGGCACAGGAAGAGGTGAGGAGGAGAGTTGCTGCTTCAGGGCACAGGGAGAGGTGAGGAGGTGCGCTGCTGTGGGTGCGCAGGGAGAGGTTAGGAGGAGAGATGCTGCACAGGCACAAGGAGAGGTGAGGAGGAGAGCTGTTGTAGGGTACAGGGAGAGGTGAGGAGGAAAGCTGCTGCGGGGTGCAGGTAGAGGTGAGGAGGAGAGCTGCTGCAGGGCACAGGGAGAGGTGAGGAGGACAGCTGCTGCAGGGCACAGGGAGAGGTGAGGAGGAGAGCTGCTGCAGGGCACAGGGAGAGGTGAGGAGGAGAGCTGCTGCAGGGCACAGGGATAGGTGAGGAGAGCTGCTGCAGGGCACAGGGAGAGGTGAGGAGGAGAGCTGCTGTGGGAGCGCAGGGAGAGATTAGGAGGAGAGCTACTGCACAGGCACAAGGAGAGGTGAGATGGAGAGCTGTTGTAGGGCACAGGGAGAGGTGAGGAGGAAAGCTGCTGCGGGGTGCAGGTAGAGTTGAGGAGGAGAGCTGCTGCAGGGCACAGGGAGAGGTGAGGAGGAGAGCTGCTGTGGGAGCGCAGGGAGAGGTTAGGAGGAGAGATGCTGCACAGGCACAAGGAGAGGTGAGGAGGAGAGCTGCTGCAGGGCACAGGGAGAGGTGAGGAGGAGAGCTGCTGTGGGAGCGCAGGGAGAGGTTAGGAGGAGAGATGCTGCACAGGCACAAGGAGAGGTGAGGAGGAGAGCTGTTGTAGGGCACAGGGAGAGGTGAGGAGGAAAGCTGCTGCGGGGTGCAGGTAGAGGTGAGGAGGGGAGCTGCTGCAGGGCACAGGGATAGGTGAGGAGGAGAGCTGCTTCAGGGCACAGGGAGAGGTGAGGAGGAGAGCTGCTGCAGGGAACAGGGAGAGATGAGGAGGAGAGCTGCAGGGCACAGGGAGAGGTGAGGAGGAGATCTGCTGCAGGGAACAGGGAGAGGTGAGGAGGAGAGCTGCAGGGCACAGGGAGAGGTGAGGAGGAGAGCTGCTGCAGGGCCACAGTGAGAAATGTTCCGGGAAGGACGAGCAGGACGAGGTATTGGTGGATATGTAAGGTTTATTGTGTCAGTTCTTGATGACAGGTTCCCGGTAGGTAGGACGTCTGAAGGAGGATGATCCTAGGAAGAAGGTCCTAAAGTGGTGGGTCATTAGATGGGAAGTCCAATAAAGAAGGAATCATTAAATAGAAGTTCCTGAAGAAGGGGGGGGGGGCTTCATAAGACCAGATCCCACCGGACCCCACATAGTTTATTGCATCATTGAAGACTTCCTTGGAGTGGACCTCCCCTCTAGAATCCTGACATCTAACCCAGGATCAGGCCACAAGACAGGAGGGGAGCCCCGGGGGACAATGACCCCGTAACGAGCCCGCAGCCACTTACCCCGATGGCGATTAGGATGGGCAGGCGGATGATGAGCCAGTAGTTCATGTTATAGTTCCGGGTCCAGCAGCTGCAGAAGAGACACAATGATTTATTACAGGGAGCGAAGAACCCAAATTCAGACAAATGTCGTCGTTTACTTGATGATTTAGTGACAGATGAGCGCGTTTCGGTCAGGCGCTGGCAGCGAATCAGATGGCGTCGATCCGTCTGTGATGATTTGTGCGCTGCCTGTTGCGTGGTCTGACAGTTTGATGCTGAGACTACTTCACGCCAATCTCTCCCTCGCTCCGCACTGCGATACCTGATGTGATTTATAGACCTCAAACGTTTTACTGGCCAGAGATGAGCGCCAGACTCTCCACTAACCTGCGCAGAATTACAATGCTACAGAACACACAGGAGGGGAGTGCGACCCCCCCAAATTACTGATGTACCATCCCCCACACTCCCCACCGCTCTATGAGAGAGGACAATAGACAGAACATGAAATAACAAGTCCTGGAAGTGTCCGAAATGTTCTCCAGACCAGCCCTGACCCCACAACATGACCCCAAAGTGATGGGGAAATCCTTATAGGAAGAAGAGAACAAAAGACGAAGAAGGACAAAGGAAGAAGAACTAACGGAAAGAAAGGAAGGAAGAAGATCAAGGAAAAGAAAGAAGGAAGAAGAAAACATTGTGGAAAGAAGAGAAGAAGAACAGAGGAAGCCAGAAAGGAAGAAACAGGTAGAAAGGACGGAACAGGGAAAAGGAAAAAAGAAAAGAAAAGAGGAAGAAACAGGAAAGAAGCGAGGAAGGAACTATGGAAGGAGGGAGGAAAAAAGACTAAGGAAAAGTCAGATAATGAGCAGCGAGTAAAAAGATGCAAAGAAGAGGAGAAGGGAGGCAAAAGGCAGAAGAAGAACCCAAAAAAATAAAGAACAGAACAGAAGGAATTAAAAGATGGAGAGAAGACAAACAGAAAGAGGGAGGAGGAACAAAGCATGAAGCAAAAGATGCAAAATGCATAAGATACATGAATTGGGTCAAGAACAGTGACTGCAGCTCTGGATGAAGCTCCGCTCCCTGCTGCTGCCCTGATGGGGCTCTCCTCCCTGATGGTGCTCTCCTCTCCTCCCTGATGGTGATCTCCTCCCTGATGGTGCTCTCCCCTCCTCCCTGATGGTGATCTCCTCTCCTCCCTGATGGTGATCTCCTCCCTGATGGTGCTCTCCTCTCCTCCCTGATGGTGCTCTCCATACCTCCCTGATGGTGATCTCCCCTCCTCCCTGATGGTGATCTCCCCTCCTCCCTGATGGTGATCTCCCCTCCTCCCTGATGGTGATCTCCTCTCCTCCCTGATGGTGATCTCCTCTCCTCCCTGATGGTGATCTCCTCTCCTCCCTGATGGTGATCTCCTCTCCTCCCTGATGGTGATCTCCCCTCCTCCCTGATGGTGATCTCCCCTCCTCCCTGATGGTGATCTCCCCTCCTCCCTGATGGTGATCTCCTCTCCTCCCTGATGGTGATCTCCTCTCCTCCCTGATGGTGATCTCCTCTCCTCCCTGATGGTGATCTCCTCTCCTCCCTGATGGTGATCTCCTCTCCTCCCTGATGGTGATCTCCTCTCCTCCCTGATGGTAATCTCCTCTCCTCCCTGATGGTAATCTCCTCTCCTCCCTGATGGTAATCTCCTCCCCTCCCTGATGGTGATCTCCTCCCCTCCCTGATGGTGATCTCCTCCCCTCCCTGATGGTGATCTCCTCCCCTCCCTGTTGGTGCTCTCCTCCTCTCCCTGCTGGTGCTCTCCTCTCCTCCCTACTAGTGCTCTACTCTCCTCCCAGATGGTGCTCTCCTCTCCTCCCAGATGGTGCTCTCCTCTCCTCCCAGATGGTGATCTCCTCTCCTCCCTGATGGTGATCTCCTCTCCTCCCTGATGGTGATCTCCTCTCCTCCCTGATGGTGATCTCCCCTCCTCCCTGATGGTGATCTCCTCTCCTCCCTGATGGTGATCTCCCCTCCTCCCTGATGGTGATCTCCTCTCCTCCCTGATGGTGATCTCCTCTCCTCCCTGATGGTGATTTCCTCCCCTCCCTGATGGTGATCTCCTCCCCTCCCTGTTGGTGCTCTCCTCCCCTCCCTGCTGGTGCTCTCCTCTCCTCCCTACTAGTGCTCTCCTCTCCTCCCAGATGGTGATCTCCTCTCCTCCCTGATGGTGCTCTCCTCTCCTCCCTGATGGTGATCTCCTCTCCTCCCTGATGGTGATCTCCTCTCCTCCCTGATGGTGATCTCCTCTCCTCCCTGATGGTAATCTCCTCTCCTCCCTGATGGTGATCTCCTCCCCTCCCTGATGGTGATCTCCTCCCCTCCCTGTTGGTGCTCTCCTCCCCTCCCTGCTGGTGCTCTCCTCTCCTCCCTACTAGTGCTCTCCTCTCCTCCCAGATGGTGCTCTCCTCCCTGATGGTACTCTCCTCCCTGATGGTACTCTCCTCCCTGATGGTACTCTCCTCCCTGATGGTACTCTCCTCCCTGATGGTACTCTCCTCCCTCATGGTACTCTCCTCCCTCATGGTGCTCTCCTTTCCTCCCTGATGGTGATCTCCTCTCCTCCCTGATGGTGACCTCCTCTCCTCCCTGATGGTGATCTCCTCTCCTCCCTGATGGTGATCTCCTCTCCTCCCGGATGGTGATCTCCTCTCCTCCCTGATGGTGATCTCCTCTCCTCCCTGATGGTGCTCTCCATACCTCCCTGATGGTGCTCTCCTCTCCTCCCTGATGGTGATCTCCTCTCCTCCCTGATGGTGATCTCCTCCCTGATGGTGATCTCCTCTCCTCCCTGATGGTGCTCTCCTCTCCTCCCTGATGGTGCTCTCCTCTCCTCCCTGATGGTGCTCTCCTCCCTGATGGTGCTCTCCTCCCTGATGGTGATCTCCTCTCCTCCCTGATGGTGCTCTCCTCCCTGATGGTGATCTCCTCTCCTCCCTGATGGTGATCTCCTCTCCTACCTGATGGTGCTCTCCTCTCCTCCCTCTTGGTAATCTCCTCTACTCCCTGACGGTGCTCTCCTCTCCTCCCTGCTGGTGCTCTCCCCTCCTCCCTGATGGTGATCTCCTCTCCTCCCTGCTGGTGATCTCTCTCCTCCCTGACGGGCTCGCCTCTCCTCCCTGCTGGTGCTCTCCACCATGATGGTGCTCTCCTCTCCTCCCTGCTGGTGCTCTCCTCTCCTCCCTGATGGGGCTCTCCTCTCCTCCCGGATGGTGATCTCCTCTCCTCCCTGATGGTGCTCTCCTCTCCTCCCTCTTGGTAATCTCCTCTACTCCCTGACGGTGCTCTCCTCTCCTCCCTGCTGGTGCTCTCCCCTCCTCCCTGATGGTGATCTCCTCTCCTCCCTGCTGGTGATCTCTCTCCTCCCTGACGGGCTCGCCTCTCCTCCCTGCTGGTGCTCTCCACCATGATGGTGCTCTCCTCTCCTCCCTGCTGGTGCTCTCCTCTCCTCCCTGATGGGGCTCTCCTCTCCTCCCGGATGGTGATCTCCTCTCCTCCCTGCTGGTGCTCTCCTCTCTTCCTTGATGGTGATCTCCTCCCGAATGGTGATCTCCTCTCCTCCCTCATGGTGCTCTCCTCTCCTCCCTCATGGTGATCTCCTCTCCTCCACGATGGTGCTCTCCTCCCTGATGGTGCTCTCCTCTCTGATGGTGCTCTCCTCTCTGATGGTGCTCTACTCTCCTCCCTGATGGTGCTCTCCTCTCCTCCATGATGGTGATCTCCTCTCCTACCTGATGGTGCTCTCCTCCCTGATGATGCTCTCCTCTCTGATGGTGATCTCCTCTCCTCCCTGCTGGTGCTCTCCTCTCCTCCCTGCTGGTGCTCTCCTCTCCTCCCTGCTGGTGCTCTCCTCTCCTCCCAGATGGTGATCTCCTCTCCTCCCTGATGGTGCTCTCCTCCCTGATGGTGCTCTCCTCCCTGATGGTGCTCTCCTCTCCTTCCTGATGGTACTCTCCTCCCTGATGGTACTCTCCTCCCGGATGGTGATCTCCTCTCCTCCCTGATGGTGATCTCCTCTCCTCCCTGATGGTGATCTCCTCTCCTCCCTGCTGGTGCTCTCCTCTCCTCCCGGATGGTGATCTCCTCCCGGATGGTGCTCTCCTCTCCTCCCTGATAGTGCTCTCCTCCCCAATGGTGCTCTCCTCTCCTCCCTGATGTTGCTCTCCTCTCCTCCCTGATGGTGATCTCCTCCCTGATGGTGATCTCCTCTCCTCCCTGATGGTGCTCTCCTCCCTGATGGTGATCTCCTCTCCTCCCTGATGGTGCTCTCCTCCCTGATGGTGATCTCCTCTCCTCCCTGGTGGTGATCTCCTCTCCTACCTGATGGTGCTCTCCTCCCTGATGGTGATCTCCTCTCCTCCCTCTTGGTGATCTCCTCTACTCCCTGACGGTGCTCTCCTCTCCTCCCTGATGGTGATCTCCTCTCCTCCCTGCTGGTGCTCTCCCCTCCTCCCTGATGGTGATCTCCTCTCCTCCCTGCTGGTGATCTCTCTCCTCCCTGACGGGCTCTCCTCTCCTCCCTGCTGGTGCTCTCCACCATGATGGTGCTCTCCTCTCCTCCCTGCTGGTGCTCTCCTCTCCTCCCTGATGGGGCTCTCCTCTCCTCCCGGATGGTGATCTCCTCTCCTCCCTGATGGTGCTCTCCTCCCTGATGGTGCTCTCCTCTCTGATGGTGCTCTCCTCTCCTCCCTGATGGTGATCTCCTCTCCTCCCTGATGGTGATCTCCTCTCCTACCTGATGGTGCTCTCCTCCCTGATGATGCTCTCCTCTCTGATGGTGCTCTCCTCTCCTCCCTGATGGTTCTCTCCTCTCCTCCCTGATGGTGATCTCCTCCCTCATGGTGATCTCCTCTCCTCCCTCATGGTGCTCTCCTCTCCTCCCTCATGGTGCTCTCCTCTCCTCCCTCATGGTGATCTCCTCTCCTCCCTGATGGTGCTCTCCTCCCTGATGGTGCTCTCCTCCCTGATGGTGCTCTCCTCCCTGATGGTGCTCTCCTCTCTGATGGTGCTCTCCTCTCCTCCCTGATGGTGATCTCCTCTCCTCCCTGATGGTGATCTCCTCTCCTACCTGATGGTGCTCTCCTCCCTGATGATGCTCTCCTCTCTGATGGTGCTCTCCTCTCCTCCCTGATGGTGCTCTCCTCTCCTCCCTGATGGTGCTCTCCTCTCCTCTCTGATGGTGATCTCCTCCCTGATGGTGATCTCATCTCCTCCCGCATGGTGATCTCCTCTCCTTCCTGATGGTGCTCTCCTCCCTGATGGTGATCTCCTCTCCTCCCTGATGGTGATCTCCTCTCCTACCTGATGGTGAACTCCTCTCCTCCCCGATGCTGACCTCCTCTCCTCCCTGATGGTGCTCTCCTCTCCTCCCTGATGGGGCTTTCCTCCCTGATGGTGATCTCCTCTACTCCCTGACGGTGCTCTCCTCTCCTCCCTGATGGTGATCTCCTCTCCTCCCTGATGGTGACCTCCTCTCCTCCCTGATGGTGCTCTCCTCTCCTCCCTGATGGTGCTCTCCTCTCCTCCCTGATGGGGCTTTCCTCCCTGATGGTGATCTCCTCTACTCCCTGACGGTGCTCTCCTCTCCTCCCTGATGGTGATCTCCTCTCCTCCCTGATGGTGATCTCCTCTCCTCCCTGATGGTGACCTCCTCTCCTCCCTGATGGTGATCTCCTCTCCTCCCTGATGGTGATCTCCTCTCCTCCCTGATGGTGATCTCCTCTCCTCCCTGATGGTGATCTCCTCTCCTCCCTGATGGTGCTCTCCATACCTCCCTGATGGTGCTCTCCTCTCCTCCCTGATGGTGATCTCCTCTCCTCCCTGATGGTGATCTCCTCTCCTCCCTGATGGTGATCTCCTCCCTGATGGTGATCTCCTCTCCTCCCTGATGGTGCTCTCCTCCCTGATGGTGATCTCCTCTCCTCCCTGATGGTGCTCTCCTCCCTGATGGTGATCTCCTCTCCTCCCTGATGGTGATCTCCTCTCCTACCTGATGGTGCTCTCCTCTCCTCCCTCTTGGTAATCTCCTCTACTCCCTGACGGTGCTCTCCTCTCCTCCCTGCTGGTGCTCTCCCCTCCTCCCTGATGGTGATCTCCTCTCCTCCCTGCTGGTGATCTCTCTCCTCCCTGACGGGCTCGCCTCTCCTCCCTGCTGGTGCTCTCCACCATGATGGTGCTCTCCTCTCCTCCCTGCTGGTGCTCTCCTCTCCTCCCTGATGGGGCTCTCCTCTCCTCCCGGATGGTGATCTCCTCTCCTCCCTGATGGTGCTCTCCTCTCCTCCCTCTTGGTAATCTCCTCTACTCCCTGACGGTGCTCTCCTCTCCTCCCTGCTGGTGCTCTCCCCTCCTCCCTGATGGTGATCTCCTCTCCTCCCTGCTGGTGATCTCTCTCCTCCCTGACGGGCTCGCCTCTCCTCCCTGCTGGTGCTCTCCACCATGATGGTGCTCTCCTCTCCTCCCTGCTGGTGCTCTCCTCTCCTCCCTGATGGGGCTCTCCTCTCCTCCCGGATGGTGATCTCCTCTCCTCCCTGCTGGTGCTCTCCTCTCTTCCTTGATGGTGATCTCCTCCCGAATGGTGATCTCCTCTCCTCCCTCATGGTGCTCTCCTCTCCTCCCTCATGGTGATCTCCTCCACGATGGTGCTCTCCTCCCTGATGGTGCTCTCCTCCCTGATGGTGCTCTCCTCTCTGATGGTGCTCTACTCTCCTCCCTGATGGTGCTCTCCTCTCCTCCCTGATGGTGATCTCCTCTCCTACCTGATGGTGCTCTCCTCCCTGATGATGCTCTCCTCTCTGATGGTGATCTCCTCTCCTCCCTGCTGGTGCTCTCCTCTCCTCCCTGCTGGTGCTCTCCTCTCCTCCCTGCTGGTGCTCTCCTCTCCTCCCAGATGGTGATCTCCTCTCCTCCCTGATGGTGCTCTCCTCTCCTCCCTGATGGTGCTCTCCTCCCTGATGGTGCTCTCCTCTCCTTCCTGATGGTACTCTCCTCCCTGATGGTACTCTCCTCCCGGATGGTGATCTCCTCTCCTCCCTGATGGTGATCTCCTCTCCTCCCTGATGGTGATCTCCTCTTTTCCCTGCTGGTGCTCTCCTCTCCTCCCGGATGGTGATCTCCTCCCGGATGGTGCTCTCCTCTCCTCCCTGATAGTGCTCTCCTCCCCAATGGTGCTCTCCTCTCCTCCCTGATGTTGCTCTCCTCTCCTCCCTGATGGTGATCTCCTCCCTGATGGTGATCTCCTCTCCTCCCTGATGGTGCTCTCCTCCCTGATGGTGATCTCCTCTCCTCCCTGATGGTGCTCTCCTCCCTGATGGTGATCTCCTCTCCTCCCTGGTGGTGATCTCCTCTCCTACCTGATGGTGCTCTCCTCCCTGATGGTGATCTCCTCTCCTCCCTCTTGGTGATCTCCTCTACTCCCTGACGGTGCTCTCCTCTCCTCCCTGATGGTGATCTCCTCTCCTCCCTGCTGGTGCTCTCCCCTCCTCCCTGATGGTGATCTCCTCTCCTCCCTGCTGGTGATCTCTCTCCTCCCTGACGGGCTCTCCTCTCCTCCCTGCTGGTGCTCTCCACCATGATGGTGCTCTCCTCTCCTCCCTGCTGGTGCTCTCCTCTCCTCCCTGATGGGGCTCTCCTCTCCTCCCGGATGGTGATCTCCTCTCCTCCCTGATGGTGCTCTCCTCCCTGATGGTGCTCTCCTCTCTGATGGTGCTCTCCTCTCCTCCCTGATGGTGATCTCCTCTCCTCCCTGATGGTGATCTCCTCTCCTACCTGATGGTGCTCTCCTCCCTGATGATGCTCTCCTCTCTGATGGTGCTCTCCTCTCCTCCCTGATGGTTCTCTCCTCTCCTCCCTGATGGTGATCTCCTCCCGAATGGTGATCTCCTCTCCTCCCTCATGGTGCTCTCCTCTCCGCCCTCATGGTGATCTCCTCTCCTCCCTGATGGTGCTCTCCTCCCTGATGGTGCTCTCCTCCCTGATGGTGCTCTCCTCTCTGATGGTGCTCTCCTCTCCTCGATGATGGTGATCTCCTCTCCTCCCTGATGGTGATCTCCTCTCCTACCTGATGGTGATCTCCTCCCTGATGATGCTCTCCTCTCTGATGGTGCTCTCCTCTCTTCCCTGATGGTGCTCTCCTCTCCTCCCTGATGGTGCTCTCCTCTCCTCTCTGATGGTGATCTCCTCCCTGATGGTGATCTCATCTCCTCCCGCATGGTGATCTCCTCTCCTTCCTGATGGTGCTCTCCTCCCTGATGGTGATCTCCTCTCCTCCCTGATGGTGATCTCCTCTCCTACCTGATGGTGAACTCCTCTCCTCCCCGATGCTGACCTCCTCTCCTCCCTGATGGTGCTCTCCTCTCCTCCCTGATGGGGCTTTCCTCCCTGATGGTGATCTCCTCTACTCCCTGACGGTGCTCTCCTCTCCTCCCTGATGGTGATCTCCTCTCCTCCCTGATGGTGACCTCCTCTCCTCCCTGATGGTGCTCTCCTCTCCTCCCTGATGGTGCTCTCCTCTCCTCCCTGATGGGGCTTTCCTCCCTGATGGTGATCTCCTCTACTCCCTGACGGTGCTCTCCTCTCCTCCCTGATGGTGATCTCCTCTCCTCCCTGATGGTGATCTCCTCTCCTCCCTGATGGTGATCTCCTCTCCTCCCTGATGGTGATCTCCTCTCCTCCCTGATGGTGATCTCCTCTTTTTCCTGATGGTGATCTCCTCTTTTTCCTGATGGTGCTCTCCTCTCCTCCCTGATGGTGCTCTCCTCTCCTCCCTGATGGTGATCTCCTCTCCTACCTGATGGTGCTCTCCTCCCTGATGATGCTCTCCTCTCTGATGGTGCTCTGCTCTCCTCCCTGATGGTGCTCTCCTCTCCTCCCTGATGGTGATCTCCTCCCGAATGGTGATCTCCTCTCCTCCCTGATGGTGCTCTCCTCCCTGATGGTGCTCTCCTCTCTGATGGTGCTCTCCTCTCCTCCCTGATGGTGATCTCCTCTCCTACCTGATGGTGCTCTCCTCCCTGATGATGCTCTCCTCTCTGATGGTGCTCTCCTCTCCTCCCTGACGGTGCTCTCCTCTCCTCCCTGATGGTGCTCTCCTCTCCTCTCTGATGGTGATCTCCTCCCTGATGGTGATCTCCTCTCCTTCCTGATGGTGCTCTCCTCCCTGACGGTGCTCTCCTCTCCTCCCTGATGGTGATCTCCTCTCCTCCCTGATGGTGACCTCCTCTCTGATGGTGCTCTCCTCCCTGATGGTGCTCTCCTCTCTGATGGTGCTCTCCTCTCCTCCCTGATGGTGATCTCCTCTCCTACCTGATGGTGCTCTCCTCCCTGATGATGCTCTCCTCTCTGATGGTGCTCTCCTCTCCTCCCTGATGGTGATCTCCTCCCTGATGGTGATCTCATCTCCTCCCTGATGGTGATCTCCTCTCCTTCCTGATGGTGCTCTCCTCCCTGATGGTGATCTCCTCTCCTCCCTGATGGTGCTCTCCTCTCCTCCCTGATGGTGCTCTCCTCTCCTCCCTGATGGGGCTTTCCTCCCTGACGGTGCTCTCCTCTCCTCCCTGATGGTGATCTCCTCTCCTCCCTGATGGTGATCTCCTCTCCTCCCTGATGGTGATCTCCTCTCCTCCCTGATGGTGCTCTCCTCTCCTCCCTGATGGTGATCTCCCCTCCTCCCTGATGGTGACCTCCTCTCCTCCCTGATGGTGATCTCCTCTCCTCCCTGATGGTGATCTCCTCTCCTCCCTGATGGTGATCTCCTCTTTTTCCTGATGGTGATCTCCTCTCCTCCCTGATGGTGCTCTCCTCTCCTCCCTGATGGTGCTCTCCTCTCCTCCCTGATGGTGCTCTCCTCTCCTCCCTGATGGTGCACTCCTCTCCTCCCTGATGGTGCACTCCTCTCCTCCCTGATGGTGCTCTCCTCTCCTCCCTGATGGTGCTCTCCTCTCCTCCCCTGATGGTGCTTTCCTCTCCTCCCTGATGGTGATCTCCTCTCCTCCCTGATGGTGATCTCCTCTCCTCCCTGATGGTGATCTCCTCTCCTCCCTGATGGTGCTCTCCTCTCCTCCCTGATGGTGCTCTGCTCTCCTCCCTGATGGTGCTCTCCTCTCCTCCCTGATGGTGCTCTCCTCCCCCGATGGTGCTCTCCTCTCCTCCCTGATGGTGCTCTCCTCTCCTCCCCTGATGGTGCTCTCCTCTCCTCCCTGCTATCTCTAGTGTCTCCCTGCCCTGGTAGATTTCGGAGGCCTCTGGTTACAAGCTTCTCTCTCCACTTCTTGTCCTTGGTTTTTCTTACTACTTGGTTACCAGTTGTTGCTAACAGATTCCTGAGGATCCTGCAGGAAATGTCAGAAATCTCATCCTCTACAAGACACTGTTCACACAGACAAAGAGGGACAAACCCGTCATCTTCATAGAGGTACTTGACTATGCCCCAGGGGAGGACAAACAGCATAGGCACACCTGAAAGAGAGAGACAAAGAGACAGTCACTGAGACATCATACTGGAGAGAGAGTCACTGAGAAGTCATAGAAGAGACAGTCACCAAGACATCATACTGGAGAGAGAGTCACTGAGAAGTCAGAGGAGACAGTCACCAAGACCTCATACTGGAGAGACTTACTGAGAAGTCAGAGGAGACAGTCCCCAAGACATCAGACTGGTGAGAGTTACTGAGAAGTCATAGAAGAGACAGTCACCAAGACATCATACTGGAGAGAGTCCCCAAGACATTATACTGGAGAAAGAGTCACTGAGAAGTCAGAGGAGACAGTCACCAAGACATCATACTGGAGAGAGAGTCACTGAGAATCCAGAGGAGACAGTCACTGAGACATCATACTGGAGAGAGAGTCACTGAGAAGTCAGAGGAGACAGTCACCGAGACATCTCAGTGACTCTCTCCAGTATGAAGTCAGAGGAGAGAGTCACCAAGACATCATACTGGAGAGAGTCCCCAAGACATCATACTGGAGAGAGTCCCCAAGACATCTTACTGGAGAGAGTCCCCAAGACATCATACTGGAGAAAGTCCCCAAGACATCATACTGGAGAGTCACCAAGACATCATACTGGAGAGAGTCACTGAGAAGTCATAGAGGAGACAGTCACCAAGACATCATACTGGAGAGAGAGTCACAGAGAAGTCAGAGGAGACAGTCACCGAGACATCATACTGGAGAGAGAGTCACAGAGAAGTCAGAGGAGACAGTCACCAAGACATCATACTGGAGAGAGTCACTGAGAAGTCAGAGGAGAGAGTCCCCAAGACATCATACTGGAGAGAGTCCCCAAGACATCATACTGGAGAGAGTCACCAAGACATCATACTGGAGAGAGTCACCAAGACATCATACTGGAGAGAGTCACCAAGACATCATACTGGAGAGAGTCACCAAGACATCATACTGGAGAGAGTCACCAAGATATCAGACTGGAGAGAGTCACCAAGACATCCTACTGGAGAGAGTCACTGAGAAGTCAGAGGAGACAGTCACCAAGATATCAGACTGGAGAGAGTCCCCAAGACATCATACTGGAGAGAGTCCCCAAGACATCATACTGGAGAGAGTCACCAAGACATCATACTGGAGAGAGTCACCAAGATATCAGACTGGAGAGAGTCACCAAGACATCATACTGGAGAGAGTCACTGAGAAGTCAGAGGAGACAGTCACCGAGACATCATACTGGAGAGAGAGTCACTGAGAAGTCAGAGGAGACAGTCACCAAGACATCATACTGGAGAGAGAGTCACTGAGAAGTCAGAGGAGACAGTCACCGAGACATCATACTGGAGAGAGTCACCAGGAAATCATACTGGAGAGAGTCACCAAGACATCAAACTGGAGAGAGTCACTGAGAAGTCAGAGGAGACAGTCACCGAGACATCATACTGGAGAGAGAGTTACTGAGAAGTCAGAGGAGACAGTCACCGAGACATCATACCTGAGAGAGAGTCACTGAGAAGTTAGAGGAGAAAGTCACCAAGACATCATACTGGAGAGAGAGTCACTGAGAAGTCAGAGGAGAAAGTCGCCAAGACATCATACTGCAGAGAGAGTCACTGAGAAGTCAGAGGAGACAGTCACCGAGACGTCATACTGGAGAGAGAGTCACTGGTAAGTCAGAGGAGACAGTCACCGAGACATCAGACTGGAGAGAGCCCCCAAGACATCATACTGGAGAAAGAGTCACTGAGAAGTCAGAGGAGACAGTCACCGAGACATCATACTGGAGGGAGAATCACTGAGAAGTCAGAGGAGACAGTCACCGAGACATCATACTGGAGAGAGAGTCACTGAGAAGTCAGAGGAGGCAGTCACCAAGACATAATACTGGAGAGAGAGTCACTGAGAAGTCAGAGGAGACAGTCACCGAGACATCATACTGGAGAGAGTCACTGAGAAGTCATAGAGGAGAGAGTCACCAAGACATCATACTGGAGAGAGTCACCAAGACATCACACTGGAGAGAGTCACCAAGACATCAAACTGGAGAGAGTCACTGAGAAGTCAGAGGAGACAGTCACCGAGACATCATACTGGAGAGAGAGTCACTGAGAAGTCAGAGGAGACAGTCACCGAGACATCATACTTGAGAGAGAGTCACTGAGAAGTTAGAGGAGACAGTCACCAAGACATCATACTGGAGAGAGAGTCACTGAGAAGTCAGAGGAGAAAGTCACCAAGACATCATACTGCAGAGAGAGTCACTGAGAAGTCAGAGGAGACAGTCACCGAGACATCATACTGGAGAGAGAGTCACTGGTAAGTCAGAGGAGACAGTCACCGAGACATCAGACTGGAGAGAGCACCCAAGACATGATACTGGAGAAAGAGTCACTGAGAAGTCAGAGGAGACAGTCACCGAGACATCATACTGGAGAGAGAGTCACTGAGAAGTCAGAGGAGACAGTCACCGAGACATCATACTGGAGAGAGTTACTGAGAAGTCATAGAAGAGACAGTCACCAAGACATCATACTGGAGAGAGTCACTGAGAAGTCATAGAAGAGACAGTCACCAAGACATCATACTGGAGAGAGTCCCCAAGACATTATACTGGAGAAAGAGTCACTGAGAAGTCAGAGGAGACAGTCACCGAGACATCTCAGTGACTCTCTCCAGTATGAAGTCAGAGGAGAGAGTCACCAAGACATCATACTGGAGAGAGTCACTGAGAAGTCATAGAGGAGAGAGTCACCAAGACATCATACTGGAGAGAGAGTCACTGAGAAGCCAGAGGAGACAGTCACTGAGACATCATACTGGAGAGAGAGTCACTGAGAAGTCAGAGGAGACAGTCACCGAGACATCTCAGTGACTCTCTCCAGTATGAAGTCAGAGGAGAGAGTCACCAAGACATCATACTGGAGAGAGTCACTGAGAAGTCATAGAGGAGAGAGTCACCAAGACATCATTCTGGAGAAAGTCCCCAAGACATCATACTGGAGAGAGTCACCAAGACATCTTACTGGAGAGAGTCACCAAGACATCTTACTGGAGAGAGAGTCACTGAGAAGTCATAGAGGAGACAGTCACCAAGATATCAGACTGGAGAGAGTCACTGAGAAGTCAGAGGAGACAGTCACCAAGACATCATACTGGAGAGAGTCCCCAAGACATTATACTGGAGAAAGAGTCACTGAGAAGTCAGAGGAGAGAGTCACCAAGACATCATACTGGAGAGAGTCACCAAGACATCATACTGGAGAGAGTCACCAAGACATCATACTGGAGAGAGTCACCAAGATATCAGACTGGAGAGAGTCACCAAGACATCCTACTGGAGAGAGTCACTGAGAAGTCAGAGGAGACAGTCACCAAGATATCAGACTGGAGAGAGTCCCCAAGACATCATACTGGAGAGAGTCCCCAAGACATCATACTGGAGAGAGTCACCAAGACATCATACTGGAGAGAGTCACCAAGATATCAGACTGGAGAGAGTCACCAAGACATCATACTGGAGAGAGTCACTGAGAAGTCAGAGGAGACAGTCACCGAGACATCATACTGGAGAGAGAGTCACTGAGAAGTCAGAGGAGACAGTCACCAAGACATCATACTGGAGAGAGAGTCACTGAGAAGTCAGAGGAGACAGTCACCGAGACATCATACTGGAGAGAGTCACCAGGAAATCATACTGGAGAGAGTCACCAAGACATCAAACTGGAGAGAGTCACTGAGAAGTCAGAGGAGACAGTCACCGAGACATCATACTGGAGAGAGAGTCACTGAGAAGTCAGAGGAGACAGTCACCGAGACATCATACCTGAGAGAGAGTCACTGAGAAGTTAGAGGAGAAAGTCACCAAGACATCATACTGGAGAGAGAGTCACTGAGAAGTCAGAGGAGAAAGTCGCCAAGACATCATACTGCAGAGAGAGTCACTGAGAAGTCAGAGGAGACAGTCACCGAGACGTCATACTGGAGAGAGAGTCACTGGTAAGTCAGAGGAGACAGTCACCGAGACATCAGACTGGAGAGAGCCCCCAAGACATCATACTGGAGAAAGAGTCACTGAGAAGTCAGAGGAGACAGTCACCGAGACATCATACTGGAGGGAGAATCACTGAGAAGTCAGAGGAGACAGTCACCGAGACATCATACTGGAGAGAGAGTCACTGAGAAGTCAGAGGAGGCAGTCACCAAGACATAATACTGGAGAGAGAGTCACTGAGAAGTCAGAGGAGACAGTCACCGAGACATCATACTGGAGAGAGTCACTGAGAAGTCATAGAGGAGAGAGTCACCAAGACATCATACTGGAGAGAGTCACCAAGACATCACACTGGAGAGAGTCACCAAGACATCAAACTGGAGAGAGTCACTGAGAAGTCAGAGGAGACAGTCACCGAGACATCATACTGGAGAGAGAGTCACTGAGAAGTCAGAGGAGACAGTCACCGAGACATCATACTTGAGAGAGAGTCACTGAGAAGTTAGAGGAGACAGTCACCAAGACATCATACTGGAGAGAGAGTCACTGAGAAGTCAGAGGAGAAAGTCACCAAGACATCATACTGCAGAGAGAGTCACTGAGAAGTCAGAGGAGACAGTCACCGAGACATCATACTGGAGAGAGAGTCACTGGTAAGTCAGAGGAGACAGTCATCGAGACATCAGACTGGAGAGAGCACCCAAGACATGATACTGGAGAAAGAGTCACTGAGAAGTCAGAGGAGACAGTCACCGAGACATCATACTGGAGAGAGAGTCACTGAGAAGTCAGAGGAGACAGTCACCGAGACATCATACTGGAGAGAGTTACTGAGAAGTCATAGAAGAGACAGTCACCAAGACATCATACTGGAGAGAGTCACTGAGAAGTCATAGAAGAGACAGTCACCAAGACATCATACTGGAAAGAGTCCCCAAGAGATTATACTGGAGAAAGAGTCACTGAGAAGTCAGAGGAGACAGTCACCGAGACATCTCAGTGACTCTCTCCAGTATGAAGTCAGAGGAGAGAGTCACCAAGACATCATACTGGAGAGAGTCACTGAGAAGTCATAGAGGAGAGAGTCACCAAGACATCATACTGGAGAGAGAGTCACTGAGAAGCCAGAGGAGACAGTCACTGAGACATCATACTGGAGAGAGAGTCACTGAGAAGTCAGAGGAGACAGTCACCGAGACATCTCAGTGACTCTCTCCAGTATGAAGTCAGAGGAGAGAGTCACCAAGACATCATACTGGAGAGAGTCACTGAGAAGTCATAGAGGAGAGAGTCACCAAGACATCATTCTGGAGAAAGTCCCCAAGACATCATACTGGAGAGAGTCACCAAGACATCTTACTGGAGAGAGTCACCAAGACATCTTACTGGAGAGAGAGTCACTGAGAAGTCATAGAGGAGACAGTCACCAAGATATCAGACTGGAGAGAGTCACTGAGAAGTCAGAGGAGACAGTCACCAAGACATCATACTGGAGAGAGTCCCCAAGACATTATACTGGAGAAAGAGTCACTGAGAAGTCAGAGGAGACAGTCACCAAGACATCATACTGGAGAGAGAGTCACTGAGAAGTCATAGAGGAGAGAGTCACCAAGACATCATACTGGAGAGCGAGTCACTGAGAAGCCAGAGGAGACAGTCACTGAGACATCATACTGGAGAGAGTCACCAAGACATCATACTGGAGAGAGTCACCAAGACATCATACTGGAGAGAGTCACCAAGACATCTTACTGGAGAGAGAGTCACTGAGAAGTCATAGAGGAGACCGTCACCAAGATATCAGACTGGAGAGAGTCCCCAAGACATCATTCTGGAGAGAGTCCCCAAGACATCATACTGGAGAGAGTCACCAAGACATCATACTGGAGAGAGTCCCCAAGACATCATACTGGAGAGAGTCCCCAAGACATCATACTGGAGAGAGTCACCAAGACATCATACTGGAGAGAGTCACCAAGACATCTTACTGGAGAGAGAGTCACTGAGAAGTCATAGAGGAGACAGTCACCAAGATATCAGACTGGAGAGAGTCCCCAAGACATCATACTGGAGAGAGTCCCCAAGACATCATACTGGAGAGAGTCACCAAGACATCATACTGGAGAGAGTCACCAAGACATCATACTGGAGAGAGTCACCAACACATCTTACTGGAGAGAGAGTCACTGAGAAGTCATAGAGGAGACAGTCACCAAGATATCAGACTGGAGAGAGTCCCCAAGACATCATACTGGAGAGAGTCCCCAAGACATCATACTGGAGAGAGTCCCCAAGACATCATACTGGAGAGAGTCCCCAAGACATCATACTGGAGAGAGTCACCAAGACATCATACTGGAGAGAGTCACCAAGACATCATACTGGAGAGAGTCACCAAGACATCTTACTGGAGAGAGAGTCACTGAGAAGTCATAGAGGAGACAGTCACCAAGATATCAGACTGGAGAGAGTCCCCAAGACATCATACTGGAGAGAGTCCCCAAGACATCATACTGGAGAGAGTCCCCAAGACATCATACTGGAGAGAGTCCCCAAGACATCATACTGGAGAGAGTCACCAACACATCTTACTGGAGAGAGAGTCACTGAGAAGTCATAGAGGAGACAGTCACTAAGATATCAGACTGGAGAGAGTCCCCAAGACATCATACTGGAGAGAGTCACCAAGACATCAAACTGGAGAGAGTCACTGAGAAGTCAGAGGAGACAGTCACCGAGACATCATACTGGAGAGAGTCACCAGGACATCATACTGGAGAGAGTCACCAAGACATCATACTGGAGAGAGTCATCAAGACATCAAACTGGAGAGAGTCACTGAGAAGTCAGAGGAGACAGTCACCGAGACATCATACTGGAGAGAGAGTCACTGAGAAGTCAGAGGAGACAGTCACCGAGACATCATACCTGAGAGAGAGTCACTGAGAAGTTAGAGGAGAAAGTCACCAAGACATCATACTGGAGAGAGAGTCACTGAGAAGTCAGAGGAGAAAGTCGCCAAGACATCATACTGCAGAGAGAGTCACTGAGAAGTCAGAGGAGACAGTCACCGAGACGTCATACTGGAGAGAGAGTCACTGGTAAGTCAGAGGAGACAGTCACCGAGACATCAGACTGGAGAGAGCCCCCAAGACATCATACTGGAGAAAGAGTCACTGAGAAGTCAGAGGAGACAGTCACCGAGACATCATACTGGAGGGAGAATCACTGAGAAGTCAGAGGAGACAGTCACCGAGACATCATACTGGAGAGAGAGTCACTGAGAAGTCAGAGGAGGCAGTCACCAAGACATAATACTGGAGAGAGAGTCACTGAGAAGTCAGAGGAGACAGTCACCGAGACATCATACTGGAGAGAGTCACTGAGAAGTCATAGAGGAGAGAGTCACCAAGACATCATACTGGAGAGAGTCACCAAGACATCACACTGGAGAGAGTCACCAAGACATCAAACTGGAGAGAGTCACTGAGAAGTCAGAGGAGACAGTCACCGAGACATCATACTGGAGAGAGAGTCACTGAGAAGTCAGAGGAGACAGTCACCGAGACATCATACTTGAGAGAAAGTCACTGAGAAGTTAGAGGAGACAGTCACCAAGACATCATACTGGAGAGAGAGTCACTGAGAAGTCAGAGGAGAAAGTCACCAAGACATCATACTGCAGAGAGAGTCACTGAGAAGTCAGAGGAGACAGTCACCGAGACATCATACTGGAGAGAGAGTCACTGGTAAGTCAGAGGAGACAGTCATCGAGACATCAGACTGGAGAGAGCACCCAAGACATGATACTGGAGATAGAGTCACTGAGAAGTCAGAGGAGACAGTCACCGAGACATCATACTGGAGAGAGAGTCACTGAGAAGTCAGAGGAGACAGTCACCGAGACATCATACTGGAGAGAGTTACTGAGAAGTCATAGAAGAGACAGTCACCAAGACATCATACTGGAGAGAGTCACTGAGAAGTCATAGAAGAGACAGTCACCAAGACATCATACTGGAGAGAGTCCCCAAGACATTATACTGGAGAAAGAGTCACTGAGAAGTCAGAGGAGACAGTCACCGAGACATCTCAGTGACTCTCTCCAGTATGAAGTCAGAGGAGAGAGTCACCAAGACATCATACTGGAGAGAGTCACTGAGAAGTCATAGAGGAGAGAGTCACCAAGACATCATACTGGAGAGAGAGTCACTGAGAAGCCAGAGGAGACAGTCACTGAGACATCATACTGGAGAGAGAGTCACTGAGAAGTCAGAGGAGACAGTCACCGAGACATCTCAGTGACTCTCTCCAGTATGAAGTCAGAGGAGAGAGTCACCAAGACATCATACTGGAGAGAGTCACTGAGAAGTCATAGAGGAGAGAGTCACCAAGACATCATTCTGGAGAAAGTCCCCAAGACATCATACTGGAGAGAGTCACCAAGACATCTTACTGGAGAGAGTCACCAAGACATCTTACTGGAGAGAGAGTCACTGAGAAGTCATAGAGGAGACAGTCACCAAGATATCAGACTGGAGAGAGTCACTGAGAAGTCAGAGGAGACAGTCACCAAGACATCATACTGGAGAGAGTCCCCAAGACATTATACTGGAGAAAGAGTCACTGAGAAGTCAGAGGAGACAGTCACCAAGACATCATACTGGAGAGAGAGTCACTGAGAAGTCATAGAGGAGAGAGTCACCAAGACATCATACTGGAGAGCGAGTCACTGAGAAGCCAGAGGAGACAGTCACTGAGACATCATACTGGAGAGAGTCACCAAGACATCATACTGGAGAGAGTCACCAAGACATCATACTGGAGAGAGTCACCAAGACATCTTACTGGAGAGAGAGTCACTGAGAAGTCATAGAGGAGACAGTCACCAAGATATCAGACTGGAGAGAGTCCCCAAGACATCATACTGGAGAGAGTCCCCAAGACATCATACTGGAGAGAGTCACCAAGACATCATACTGGAGAGAGTCCCCAAGACATCATACTGGAGAGAGTCCCCAAGACATCATACTGGAGAGAGTCACCAAGACATCATACTGGAGAGAGTCACCAAGACATCTTACTGGAGAGAGAGTCACTGAGAAGTCATAGAGGAGACAGTCACCAAGACATCAGACTGGAGAGAGTCCCCAAGACATCATACTGGAGAGAGTCCCCAAGACATCATACTGGAGAGAGTCACCAAGACATCATACTGGAGAGAGTCACCAAGACATCATACTGGAGAGAGTCACCAACACATCTTACTGGAGAGAGAGTCACTGAGAAGTCATAGAGGAGACAGTCACCAAGATATCAGACTGGAGAGAGTCCCCAAGACATCATACTGGAGAGAGTCCCCAAGACATCATACTGGAGAGAGTCCCCAAGACATCATACTGGAGAGAGTCACCAAGACATCATACTGGAGAGAGTCACCAAGACATCATACTGGAGAGAGTCACCAAGACATCATACTGGAGAGAGTCACCAAGACATCTTACTGGAGAGAGAGTCACTGAGAAGTCATAGAGGAGACAGTCACCAAGATATCAGACTGGAGAGAGTCCCCAAGACATCATACTGGAGAGAGTCCCCAAGACATCATACTGGAGAGAGTCACCAAGACATCATACTGGAGAGAGTCACCAAGACATCATACTGGAGAGAGTCACCAACACATCTTACTGGAGAGAGAGTCACTGAGAAGTCATAGAGGAGACAGTCACTAAGATATCAGACTGGAGAGAGTCACCAAGACATCATACTGGAGAGAGTCACTGAGAAGTCAGAGGAGACAGTCACCGAGACATCATACTGGAGAGAGAGTCACTGAGAAGTCAGAGGAGACAGTCACCAAGACATCATACTGGAGAGAGAGTAACTGAGAAGTCATAGAGGAGAGAGTCACTAAGACATCATACTGGAGAGAGTCACCAAGACATCATACTGGAGAGAGTCACCAAGACATCAAACTGGAGAGAGTCACTGAGAAGTCAGAGGAGACAGTCACCGAGACATCATACTGGAGAGAGTCACCAGGACATCATACTGGAGAGAGTCACCAAGACATCATACTGGAGAGAGTCATCAAGACATCAAACTGGAGAGAGTCACTGAGAAGTCAGAGGAGACAGTCACCGAGACATCATACTGGAGAGAGAGTCACTGAGAAGTCAGAGGAGACAGTCACCGAGACATCATACTTGAGAGAGAGTCACTGAGAAGTTAGAGGAGAAAGTCACCAAGACATCATACTGGAGAGAGAGTCACTGAGAAGTCAGAGGAGAAAGTCGCCAAGACATCATACTGCAGAGAGAGTCACTGAGAAGTCAGAGGAGACAGTCACCGAGACATCATACTGGAGAGAGCCCCCAAGACATCATACTGGAGAAAGAGTCACTGAGAAGTCAGAGGAGACAGTCACCGAGACATCATACTGGAGAGAGAATCACTGAGAAGTCAGAGGAGACAGTCACCGAGACATCATACTGGAGAGAGAGTCACTGAGAAGTCAGAGGAGGCAGTCACCGAGACATCATACTGGAGAGAGAGTCACTGAGAAGTCAGAGGAGGCAGTCACCGAGACATCATACTGGAGAGAGTCACTGAGAAGTCATAGAGGAGAGAGTCACCAAGACATCATACTGGAGAGAGTCACCAAGACATCATACTGGAGAGAGTCACCAAGACATCAAACTGGAGAGAGTCACTGAGACGTCAGAGGAGACAGTCACCGAGACATCATACTGGAGAGAGAGTCACTGAGAAGTCAGAGGAGACAGTCACCGAGACATCATACTTGAGAGAGAGTCACTGAGAAGTTAGAGGAGACAGTCACCAAGACATCATACTGGAGAGAGAGTCACTGAGAAGTCAGAGGAGAAAGTCACCAAGACATCATACTGCAGAGAGAGTCACTGAGAAGTCAGAGGAGACAGTCACCGAGACATCATACTGGAGAGAGAGTCACTGAGAAGTCAGAGGAGGCAGTCACCGAGACATCATACAGGAGAGAGAGTCACTGAGAAGTCAGAGGAGGCAGTCACCGAGACATCATACTGGAGAGAGTCACTGAGAAGTCATAGAGGAGAGAGTCACCAAGACATCATACTGGAGAGAGTCACCAAGACATCATACTGGAGAGAGTCACCAAGACATCAAACTGGAGAGAGTCACTGAGAAGTCAGAGGAGACAGTCACCGAGACATCATACTGGAGAGAGAGTCACTGAGAAGTCAGAGGAGACAGTCACCGAGACATCATACTTGAGAGAGAGTCACTGAGAAGTTAGAGGAGACAGTCACCAAGACATCTTACTGGAGAGAGAGTCACTGAGAAGTCATAGAGGAGACAGTCACCAAGATATCAGACTGGAGAGAGTCACTGAGAAGTCAGAGGAGACAGTCACCAAGACATCATACTGGAGAGAGTCCCCAAGACATTATACTGGAGAAAGAGTCACTGAGAAGTCAGAGGAGACAGTCACCAAGACATCATACTGGAGAGAGAGTCACTGAGAAGTCATAGAGGAGAGAGTCACCAAGACATCATACTGGAGAGCGAGTCACTGAGAAGCCAGAGGAGACAGTCACTGAGACATCATACTGGATAGAGTCACCAAGACATCATACTGGAGAGAGTCACCAAGCCATCATACTGGAGAGAGTCACCAAGACATCTTACTGGAGAGAGAGTCACTGAGAAGTCATAGAGGAGACAGTCACCAAGATATCAGACTGGAGAGATTCCCCAAGACATCATACTGGAGAGAGTCCCCAAGACATCATACTGGAGAGAGTCCCCAAGACATCATACTGGAGAGAGTCACCAAGACATCATACTGGAGAGAGTCCCCAAGACATCATACTGGAGAGAGTCCCCAAGACATCATACTGGAGAGAGTCACCAAGACATCATACTGGAGAGAGTTCCCAAGACATCTTACTGGAGAGAGAGTCACTGAGAAGTCATAGAGGAGACAGTCACCAAGATATCAGACTGGAGAGAGTCCCCAAGACATCATACTGGAGAGAGTCCCCAAGACATCATACTGGAGAGAGTCACCAAGACATCATACTGGAGAGAGTCACCAAGACATCATACTGGAGAGAGTCACCAACACATCTTACTGGAGAGAGAGTCACTGAGAAGTCATAGAGGAGACAGTCACCAAGATATCAGACTGGAGAGAGTCCCCAAGACATCATACTGGAGAGAGTCCCCAAGACATCATACTGGAGAGAGTCCCCAAGACATCATACTGGAGAGAGTCCCCAAGACATCATACTGGAGAGAGTCACCAAGACATCATACTGGAGAGAGTCACCAAGACATCATACTGGAGAGAGTCACCAAGACATCATACTGGAGAGAGTCACCAAGACATCTTACTGGAGAGAGAGTCACTGAGAAGTCATAGAGGAGACAGTCACCAAGATATCAGACTGGAGAGAGTCCCCAAGACATCATACTGGAGAGAGTCCCCAAGACATCATACTGGAGAGAGTCACCAAGACATCATACTGGAGAGAGTCACCAAGACATCATACTGGAGAGAGTCACCAACACATCTTACTGGAGAGAGAGTCACTGAGAAGTCATAGAGGAGACAGTCACTAAGATATCAGACTGGAGAGAGTCACCAAGACATCATACTGGAGAGAGTCACTGAGAAGTCAGAGGAGACAGTCACCGAGACATCATACTGGAGAGAGAGTCACTGAGAAGTCAGAGGAGACAGTCACCAAGACATCATACTGGAGAGAGAGTCACTGAGAAGTCATAGAGGAGAGAGTCACTAAGACATCATACTGGAGAGAGTCACCAAGACATCATACTGGAGAGAGTCACCAAGACATCAAACTGGAGAGAGTCACTGAGAAGTCAGAGGAGACAGTCACCGAGACATCATACTGGAGAGAGTCACCAGGACATCATACTGGAGAGAGTCACCAAGACATCATACTGGAGAGAGTCATCAAGACATCAAACTGGAGAGAGTCACTGAGAAGTCAGAGGAGAAAGTCACCAAGACATCATACTGCAGAGAGAGTCACTGAGAAGTCAGAGGAGACAGTCACCGAGACATCATACTGGAGAGAGAGTCACTGAGAAGTCAGAGGAGGCAGTAACCGAGACATCATACTGGAGAGAGAGTCACTGAGAAGTCAGAGGAGGCAGTCACCGAGACATCATACTGGAGAGAGTCACTGAGAAGTCATAGAGGAGAGAGTCACCAAGACATCATACTGGAGAGAGTCACCAAGACATCATACTGGAGAGAGTCACCAAGACATCAAACTGGAGAGAGTCACTGAGAAGTCAGAGGAGACAGTCACCGAGACATCATACTGGAGAGAGAGTCACTGAGAAGTCAGAGGAGACAGTCACCGAGACATCATACTTGAGAGAGAGTCACTGAGAAGTTAGAGGAGACTGTCACCAAGACATCATACTGGAGAGAGTCACTGAGAAGTCATAGAGGAGAGACAGTCACTGTAATAGAGAAAGAGAGACAGTCACAAAGATGAAAGGTAACACAGTGGAGAGAGAGAGAGAAGTCATAGACAAGACAAAGGGGCATATTTATTAATTAATAATTAATAAATTTGCCCCAAAGAGAGAGACTGTCACTAAGAAGTAATAGTGGAGAGAGATTATTACGAATTATTACTATACAAAGTCATCAGTGGAGGAGCAGAGTTATAGAGTCATCTGAAGAGGAGCAGTTATAGAGAGTCATTGGAGTAGGAGCAGTTATAGAGTCAACCGAAGAGGAGCAGAGTTATAGAGAGTCATATAGAGGAGCAGAGTTATAGAGAGTCATCTGAAGAAGAGCAGAGTTATAGAGAGTCATCAGTGGAGCAGCAGTTATAGCAGTTATAGAGAGTCATCTGAAGAAGAGCAGAGTTATAGAGAGTCATATGACGAGGAACAGAGCTATAGAGAGTCATCTGAAGAAGAGCAGAGTTATAGAGAGTCATCAGTGGAGGAGCAGTTATAGATAGTCATCTGAAGAAGAACAGTTATAGAGAGTCATCAGAAGAGGAGAAGAGTTATAGAGAGTCATCAGAAGAGGAGAAGATTTATAGAGAGTCATCAAAAGAGGAGAAGAGTTATAGAGTCATCTGAAGAAAAGAAGAGTTATAG